>NC_055675.1:7085145-7266196 GCF_017976325.1 Chelmon rostratus | reverse complement strand
TCTTTCATCGGTCACTGAGCCTCTGACCCCGGCTCATATGTACCTGACCTGGTTGCCATAGTAATGACCAAACTCATCTCCGCGGGTGTTTGCTCCTCTTAACCCTTGTTACCCTCTGCAGGTGCAGGAACACCTGTGGAGGTGAACTCTGCAAATATCCAAGCACACACTGCTGTCGACCTCGGGATGTTTTGTAAAATTGGTTTTTAATTGTGAATTTGTTATGCACTTTTTAACGGAGCATAAAATGGAAATAAGCTGAGCCCACCAGATCTTATCAACAACTCACAATGAAGTGTTTCGCCAATTGGTTATCTGAGACAAAGTAGAGTAACCTGAACAAGCTGAATCATTTTCAAAGTCACCTTTTAGGAATTTCCTCTGCAGGCCAAGTGCTGTTTTTCCCCATCTTTTTGGTCATGTTATAGTTTGAGTCATTAAGATACTGTGCAGTTGTACGTAAGCTTAATAGTGAAAATGTGACATAAAAGTTATCAGTTATGGTGTCCACCCTCAATTCCTGGTGTTCAAAACACCCTCAGATCCCTCAAAATGAATGCAGCTCTCCCTCCACCTCACTATGCTGTAACTGCAATATTTAAATGTCACCAATGCAACAAATATTAAAATGCATTCTGGGGTGCACTTTATGCTGTTTATGTGCGTGTGTTTAGGTGGCCATAAAGGTGATCGACAAGAAGAAAGCGCGGCAGGACTCGTACGTGCTGAAGAACATGAAGAGGGAGCCTCGGATTCATCAGATGGTCCGACACCCTCATATTGTGGTCCTGCTAGAGGTAGAACAATGATTTAGAAACACACATATTCACATTCGCTCATCAACACTCACATCAGACATGCATGTACAGCCCGAATAGAGCGATGGAGTCTCACAACATGACGCTGCTCAGATTTAGGCCCATTATGCTGTATGTTCATTCATATCATATATCTGCTGCTGTTGAGTTAACTTACTGATGGGATATGAATAACTGTGTGTGTGTGTGTCAGACTCTGGAGACAGAGAACAGCTACTACATGGCCATGGAGCTCTGCGCTGGAGGAGACCTGATGGACAGGATCTGTGAGAGGAAGAGGCTGGAGGAGAGGGAGGTGCGGCGCTACACTCGTCAAATCCTCTCCGCAGTGGAACACCTGCACAAACACGGCATCGTACACAGGTGAGGCTGCGCACACATACGGCGTGCAGTACTGCTGCGTGTATTTGACCAAACTCTTCCTCTGCTCACCCTCAGGAGTCTTCGAACGGCTGCTTTTCTCTGTTTAGTCTCCTCTGTCATTGATACATATTCAATCCGTATGCTTTTCATCTTATAGACTAAATGAGTAATTGCATAATTGAGTAGCTAGTAACAATAAGTAGGTTATCTGATAATGATAATAAAAGGAAGCAACAGTCTACAGGAGTTCACATCGATCTCCACCAGTAAGCATTGATTTAAGAGAGGAGTTTGACAGTTTGTGAAATTACGTCACTGTTGGTTGCCTGGCAACCTCGCAGATATGACGAAACCCAGGAGGTCTCTGCCCGTCCAAGACATAATCCGGCACATAACCCTGAATGATAGAGCTGGTTTGAGCCAGGCTAGCTGATTCCCCCTGTTTCCAGTCTTTATGCTAAGCTAAGCTAACTGTCAGCTAGCTCTACCCAAGCACTTACCAAACAGGCGTAAGAGTGGGATCCATCATCTCATTTAACTCCTGGCGAGAAAGTGCACAAGAGTATTTCCCAAACTGTTGAATTGTTCCTTTAATACTCTGCAGGCCACTGAAGTTTTAGGTTGAACCTGGGCTAAAACTGGTTGAAAGACGAAAGTTTTTAGACGTCTAAGCGACATATAATCATTGTCTAGTCAAGTCAAAGTTTATTATAGCTTATAGCTTATTATAGTTTAGGGCAGACAAGGCTGAATGCTGATGTGAGAGTATGAGAAGCCTTTACCACCTACTGCTATTTTATTTCTCAGGAGTGAGGAGACTGGCGATTTGAGATCGTAGAGCCCCGGCAGATACATGAGGAGTGACTATTTGTGACAAGCAGAACAGTGCAAGTCTGTTTAACATTTTATAAGTTAGAAGCAGAATCTTGAAAGGCACTAAATGTTATTGTCTCAAAATGTTACTGACCAGTATGGCGAGAGAGCTAAACCTACCTGCGCACAGTAGCTGTTGCATAGTGGATGTTAAGGTCAGGCTTTGTAGATTCACACACACATGCATACACACACAGAGTAGTTTGCAGGGCATTAACAGCCTACAGAGGAGGAAATGCTGCAAGAAAAGGCTATATGGCACCGAGCAGTGTGGGAGCTGAGTGTTATTTTAGTGCCATTTTAGTATGTGTAAGTGCTGGAGACCCAATACCCACACACACACACACACACACATTTACGCTACAGCCACACACAATATGCGCAGCGCTGGGCTTTGGTTTAAGACCTTGGCTCCTCTGAAGGTGGGAATGTGATTACCAGGCAATGACCTCATCATTCTGCGCCGGCGCCATGATTCACACATCATCACAACATCATGGACTTCCTCTCTAATGAAGTCCCTCAACGACGTTGCTCGCAACCCTTCAATAGCACCTCTCTCCATCACCCACACGCACACACACACACCCACGTGCTCGCACACATGCACACACTCACTCACACTCTGCACCGCAGTCCCACACAGAGATGATTAAACTGGAAATAAATGGAAAATTTGCACTTAAATGCACCTCATGCCACCCACATCCAGTAGGTTTACCGCATACATTTTCTCCTTTATGACAATGTCTGCTCTCACTCTTTCTTGCTCTTTTTCCCTCCTTCTTCCCTCCATCTGTCTTTGAACTTTTCTCGGGGCCTGTGGATTTTTGAGAAGCGGAGTGTCTGTTGGTTAGATGAAGGCAGATGAAAGGAACATGGCTGATTCCCAGGCTATAGTTTATAGGGGATCTCTCTCTCTCTCCTAACCGCAGATTTTCATTTAGCTGGGTAGCTCTCGAGCAGGCTGTGTGGTTGGTGGAGAGGCTGGGGTACTTCCAGGGGAGTCAAGCGACTTTTCCAGGTGAACGCAGAGATATTACTTCGGTGGAGAAGAACGACTAAATCAAGAGGAGCTCCACTTCGGCCTGAAAATTTTACTTTGGCTCGAACTGAAAATGATGGCGGGTCCAAGAGAAACGAATCCCCCAAATTACCATTAAATGTTCATCCAGAAAAGTTGCAAATAAAACTATTTTTCACCAGTGTTTTTAAAGCTTGAGCTCTACCCAAACCCAAATTTAGTTTTGGTTTTCCTTTGCTTCTGTGGGTCCAGTCTGGTCCCATCTCATCTGGTTTTCCATAAATACACAGAAAAAGCTCAGTAAGGCCAAACACACATTGCAGGAGTTCTTAAATTGACCCACCAATATAGTGTCTGACGAGTAAATTGCTCCTCGTAAGGAAAACAATCGCTTCAGAAATTCTTGTAGGATTAGGGACGGAGCTCGTGAAAATTCCACATGCTTCCTTTGTGACCTAACAGCTCTTGTTTCCTTTCTTCTGCAGAGATTTAAAGATTGAAAACTTCCTGCTGGACGAACATAATAACATAAAGATTGTGGGTATGTTGACATTCCTGCTTCTCCAATGACACCTGACGAACAGCTTTCCCATGCAGCAAGCTGGACAGATCTGCATGGCAGAACCTGTCCTAGCTATCTCGCGCATCTGTGCATGTGCTCCACCGCTAAACTGATGATGTTTCACGCAGACTTTGGCCTGAGTAACACTCTGAAGGCTGAATCTTTGTCCATGGAGCTCCTCAACACCCAGTGCGGAAGTCCTGCCTACGCGGCTCCTGAGCTGCTCGCTCACAGGAAGTATGGACCCAAAGTGGACGTCTGGTCGGTGTAAGTGATAATGTCTCGGTGTGTCTGTTGAGGAGGCCTGCTCTCCAGCCCACTGCAAGCTGCAAGTGCAATTTTGAAAGCTTTTGAAGCTTTTATGTGGTGTGATTTGCTGTTTGGGACAAATTACAGACTGCAGTTCTGTGTATGCATCTTGTAAATGTGTTTATGTTTCTTCGCATTTTGCTTGCGTGTGTGCGTGTGTGTGTGTGTGTGTGTGTGCAGAGGTGTGAGTATGTTTGCCATGCTGACAGGGACTCTGCCCTTCACTGTTGAGCCTTTCAACATCAAACAGCTGCACCAGAAGATGGTCAACGGAGAGATCAGCAGCATCCCCAGTGATGTCAGCAAAGGTACCTCCACATATTACCTGTCTGCAGAAAGACTGTGTGAACTCCATGAACTCCATGAACACCATGAACTCCATGAACACCATGAACTCCATGAACACCATGAACTCCATGAACACCATGAACTCCAGGCCCTTTTGTTTGCACAAATGAGACAGTTTACAGGTGTAGGAGTAAAATTGCTTGGTTAAAGGGGGTAAGTGTGTGCTCTTAGTCTAGATGGAAACTGAGACTACTTGCAAGGAAAAAGAAAACCACAGAAAAGTAGTGATGAACATTGCCAAATGTGGTTAAAATAGCAAAACATTTTTGCGAACAAAATAAAAAGTCAGAGCTGCAGGACAAAATAAAAGTGGGACAAATATCAAAGACCAAATGAAAAGTGTTCTTCACACTATTTGGATTTCCATTTGGAAACGTCTCCCTTAGTCACACAGTCAGCACTTGAATAAGATCTAAATTGGATGTGATATCCTAAACATGCATTGATGAGAAATGTTTGTCCAGCTTTGCTAAATGACTCTTTGCAAACGCAAACTGGGATCCAGTCTCCTCTCTGCAGACCGCAGACCTGTCATAAGAAAGAGAACTGAAGGAAAAAATGTTTCTGACTTCTTCCACTTGTTCTGTACCAAGAACACAGTGGCCTTAGTGTCTCTGCTTCTGCTTTATTTTGGTCTCTCTCACACACAGTCACTCCATTACACTCTGTCATGGCGCCGTGTCGCCACAAACAAACATAGCTCCTGTTACTGTGGGCAAAACCAGTCCAGCGCTGATGCTCTGAAACTGTGTCAAGATCAGATTAGTGGCGGTATCGCTGCGACAGGCGGGCATCTGAGACATCAACATTGACTTTCAGACTGTATGAGGTTGTTTTTCAAACTCTGTTTCACTTTTACCAAACCCACCATCTTTTTTCCTCTGCCACAGTAGTTCTCGTCAGACTGGTCCGTTTGTAATTCTGTAAGATCATTCATTTGTTATTTAGTCAGCACTTTTTCGTCTTTGTTTGTTTTGTCTGTTTTGTTGATGTTGGGTTTTTTCTGTCATCTGAAACTTTGCACATCATTTTTCTCTTCTTTGTGTAATTTTTTTAATATTATCTTCAACACTGTTTTATAGACCTTCATCACTGCAAACAAACCGTCTACAGAGACTATTATTCCACAGTCTTTTAGATTACAATCAAGTTCAGTTACAAATACACGGAGTTGACCTTGACTGTGATGAGCTGCTTTGGCCCTGTCGTTGAAAGTGAGGCAACTGATAGTAGCAAATTGAATGGAGCAGTCTTGGCTTATAGCTCCCTGAGTGAAGCAGCCACCCTGTTCGAGTCCATCTGCTCCTCCAGACCGTGGAGCTTATCAGGAATCCCCATCTGGAGTCAAACTATCAACCCCGCTTGGCTGTCACAGGACAGCTCCATGTCACTGGCTGACAGGCTGAATTGGTTGTCCTGCAGGGAAACCCTGCCTCTCTCCGCGCTGTAGTCTCCGATACAGTTTCAGTGAAGTCACAATGAGTGACATCAGTCTGGCAGGCAGACTCTTTGAGTTTGGTCCATCTTTGGCCTGCAAGAATAGTACAAACTTAGGTGTGCATCAAAAAAGCATGCATACTGGTGGTCTGATGGTAAACCCAATCTGCATGTCAAAGTGCCCTTTAGCCATGCAAGACACTGACGCAAAACTGCTGCAGATCAGCAGGCCAGATCCCTGCATGACCATCAGTGTGTGGGTGAATATAAAGCATTGTGAAGCACTTTATATATAAATACAGACCATTTGGCATGACCTCTTCCAAGCACATTGGGGTTTAACTCTTATAACAAGAATGGTGTTGACCAGCAGTTGCTTGAGCTTAGAATACCAACTGTTGCTGTGCAGTCTTGACTGATGTTAATGCTGCAACCCAAGATAAATGCTAGCAAACAATGTAGTCAGTATTTTATGCATGGGTTTTACTGAGTACAGCATTTAAACCTGCAGTAATTGAAAAGAAAAAAAAGCTGGGAGGCTGTGTAAAATCTAAATATCATAGAATGTGATAACTTGCTAATCCTTTTTGAAATATACTCAATTGAAAACATTACAAAGACAATATATTTAACATTTTGACTAATCAGCTTCATTGATTGTTGAAAATATCTGCTTATTATGAAAGTTGAGACAGGAGCAACAAAAGACTGGGAGAGTTGTGGAACGCTCCAAAAACACCTGTTAAACAGGTTGATTGGTAACAGGTGATAGTATCATGATTGGGTATGAAAGGAGCATCCTGGAAAGGCTCAGTCGTTCACCAGCGAGGATGGAGCGAGGTTCACCACTTTGTGAACACATGACTGTATAAAGGATGTTACTACATGGCTCAGGAACACGTTGATAAAAGGCTGATAATTCCTTGTGGGTTTGTCCCTATGAGCAGTCAAACAACTGAGCACATTTTTTGAGTTTACACCAAACCAAATGCAGAAATCAGTGAATTTTAAAATTCTGAAAAACTCCTGCTTAGGTGCGGCAGCATTCGTGTTGGCTCTCCTGGAGCCAGACCCGGCTAAGAGACCCAGTGTCAGAGCTGCGATGGAGGAGAGATGGATCAACGAGGGATATGCCAAGAAACCACTACACACACTCTCTCATAAAAACAGGTAGAGAGCTGTTGTGTGGCTGTACTTTGACATACCACATACAAACATACCTGAAAGCAACTGCAGATACAATGAAACTGACATACTCTTAATGCTCTCTTAATAATAAATTTTGACAAAATTTATGCTCTAAAAAGTTATGTCAGTAATTACAAATATATAAACATAAGAAAAATGTCTATTTAAACTATGTAAATCCCTTCTATATTTTCACTTTTGCTTTTTAATATATTACACTATATTTGCAACTTCAGTATGTATGTTTGTTGCATGAGAGCAAAGTGAGACACAAAGACTCTCCTCAGGGAAAGTTCTGCAGCAAGCATTACAATGTGGGCAAGAGAACCAAGGAGGAAATCACTGTGAGCTTTCTAACAAAATGAAAATTTTTGTGGTCAGTCGGGTAACAGCTTTGTATATTATAGCATGACTAAAAGGCTTTTATCACTTTACGCAGTGTGGAAATGCAATCATGTATGGCTCCTCTTGGCAATAATGCATTTTCTGAAATCCACATGAATGAAGCAAGAACTGGTCCAGCTCTGTTCTTCTCACAGTTGAAAATCGTCAAACCAAAGTCGTTTAGTTGCTGGTCAATCCTTACCAACAAATCCTTAATGACCCCGAAAATTTCTCTCTGCTTTACTCTTCACACTTTATCTTTGTAACTGTTTTTCCGTCCCACGCTCAAATTATTTCCCAGGTTGTGTCCAGAGGACCTCAACTCGTCTGTGCTGGCACACATGACGGAGACGCTGGGCTACTCCCTCTCTGAAATCATACACACACTCACCACCAACCGACCCTCCGCCATCATGGCCTCCTATCACCTGCTGCTCAACAAGCTCGGCAGGAGCCAGAAAGGAGCCAAAGCCAGCAAGGTTCACACCTCATTTTCAAGCACACACACACACACACACGCACATACTGTAGGCCTGCACCTACTGAAGTCCTAGTAAACACAACCTTTCTGATGTCAGTAACAAGTGGGTCAGTATAACGGTACCTTAAAATGACTAAATACAACCACTCTCATGTTCTGCTGTAAAGTTTTAACAGCTAAACCTGATTGATTTGGCAGAAGCTAGACAGCAGTGACTGGAGTCTTCCAAGCAAGAATACATGGAGAGAGAGGAATAACACTGAATCAAAGACGCAGCAACAGGTAATTCAGTCAAAAACATCATCAACACAAATACTGCAATTGTTTAGAGATGTTAGCACTCAGTGATTTAGTCCGTCTCTCAACACTTTGTGACTTCCTCTGCTCTGTCTGTGGCACCGAGCCCATCTTCAAAAATCTGCTGAAAAGATATAGTTTGATTTTAAAAACAGCTGGACATGTGTAGTTTTCAACAAACGTTACTTAGACAGAATTAAATGGTGCACTTCTTGGGGACTATTCTCAGCGGCGGATTAATGCACGTTTGGTGCACAAGTCTACTGGAAGCTGCATGCATGCACCCCCTCATGCAAATATCCTTGCACAATGTGCTCTGCCACACCCCAAAAACTGCTCAGGACTGGCTTGAGGAACATGACAAAGAGGCGTCAACTTGGCCTTCAATTTCTCCAGATCCCAGTCCGATTGAGCATCCATGGGGTGTGCCAGAACAAATCCAATCCATGGAGGCTCCACCTTGCAACCCACAGGACTCATAGGATCCTGTGCAAACACCACAGGACTTCCCTCAAGCTCCTGTGTCCATGCCTTGCATTCAGAGCTGTTTTGGTAGCACTGGGGGACCTAAACGCGATTGGGCTGATGGGCTGTGTGTAAACACAGATGGATGAATGGAAGACAGTCTATAGCCTTTGCTTTCACTCAACCAGATGCTGTAGCCCGGTTAGCTTGAGCAAATAATCAAATGTTTATAAGCAGATGAAGAGTTGTGACTGCATTAGACAGAGTTATTATGTGAGGTGATATGAGATGACACTCTTTGTGCCAGTGGAAAACATTCTTGGGCCACTAATCACAACTTGTTTTTTAGAATGAACCGTCCAATGAAAAAAGCTCGAAGCAGTCTGGCAGGCCTCTGAGAGCCCAACAGACAACTGCATGTCAGAGCAACAGGAAGAGGCCCGAGGACCTGCACAGAAAGGACCACCGAGAGGACACAGAGAACCGTTCGCCCTCTCCATCTCTACCACAGCTTCCTCACTCTGCCTCCCCCTCAATACCACCCCGCCTTCCCTCCCCGTCCCCCGCCCGTCAGTCTTTGGAGGATGGGGCCACTGACGAGGAGATCGCCATTACCTTGGACACCAGAGAGACGCTGTTTCCTGAAGGTAAAGATTCCATCACAAACAGAAACAAAAGCTGCACACATCCACAGTTCAATGTGTGACAGTCTGTCCTGTGTCTGAATGTTTGTGTGTTCCAGTGTCTGTGTTTGGGGACAGGGAACTCGTCCATCTGTCTCCTCCTAAAAGCTCTGCATCTCAACTCTGTGACTCCGCCCCTTGCCAAGTCCCATTACCAGCTGAGCCAATCAGAGACAGCAGCCCGTTGAGACCGATCCGACACACGCACCTGCTCAGGACAACTCAATCAGACGGGGTGGCAGACCCGGGGTCAGACTGCTTCCACGACAACCGGCAACCGGACGACCACTCTCATCACCTGACCATCAACGAGCGTCTGGAGAAGCTGCAGACGTTTTATTCCTCAGAGAAGAACGGCATCTCTCCCAGGATGCTCCTGGAAGCCGACACACACTCCTCAGACAGAGACCACCTGGGTGCCATGGAGAGGACGCAGACGTCGCCCTCTGCCCCCCTGCCCCGCCTGCGTAACGTGGGGCTAAAGGACGGACGGGGCAGGAAGATGACATGGGAAGGGTTGACCCGACCCGGGCCCCCAGGACTCCTGGTGAACGGGTCTAAACCTCCTGCCTTCCCCTCGCAGAGACAACATACTATGGTCATTAAGAGCCTCAGGCAGGAGAGGGGCAAGAGAAGAGATTTGTCAGGAGCAGGAGGTGGAGGAGGAGGAGAGAGAGGGATGGCAGGAGGAGGGATGAATGGAGCAAAGAGGAACTCAGTTCAGCTACGCTCATCTCTCCAGCGCCGGGTGGCGGACCTGAATCTGCCGCTGCTTCCTACAGCCCTGCAGGGGAAGACAGACAGGAAGAACCAGCTACACAGCATGGATTATTGATACATAGGCAGGGGCACGTGACAGAGGCAGTGATAGAGGCCTAAAGGTGCGGTGGGAGGACAGGATAGGACTGAGGTTTGGATGGTATGGTAACATGGATGGTATGAAATACTGTCTAAAGTTAAGGCAGCAGTTGAGAACTGTGCATAGACACTTACTGAGGAACAGGTGTAAACGGCAGCTACAAAAAGATTATTGTTCTCTACTTTCACTGTTCCATTCATGTCTTGCTCACTAACAGGACAACAACATACAGGATGCATCATTTACATGCTGTAGTGCCAAAATTCCTGACTCTGACCAAACTCATGCATTTTCATTTGGGCTTTGGCAGCTAGTAGGGATGCACCGATGCAAGAGACACACGGAGACACAAGACAGACACACAGACACATTTCACCTTGGATCGAGTTCAGTTGCAATGCAGTAGAGTGGCTGTTTACTGTGTCAGTGAAGCATCTCTTGAAGGCTGCAGCTAAAGTTCCCTTTACTGTTTTGATGCCATGGTCCTCGTCTGTCTCTCCGGTCGAAAGTCTGCGGTGATCTGATGCCAAAGCATCAGAGGAGCTTACTTTGCAGGTTGACTCCACAAACAAAGCCAGAACAGTTAGTCTTTGCCAGAAGTGTCCCATGGTAAGTGGTAAGGATGTCAGGAACCTCATATTTGGACCCAGATATTCCCAGAATCCTCTTCTGCTCGATGAGACATGGTTTGGTATTACAGTTTCTATGATGTGGTGACGCCTGGGAATCTCAAACCTCAGCTTCAGTTCACTGAGAAGACAACAAAATGCTGTACTATCTACAGCTGACAACAGCTGGTCATCCTGGGCAATAGCTTCTGTTAAAGAGCTTCTGTTATTTGTACCGCCAGTGGGTTGTCGCTGGCTGTTTTCTCTTGCTTCTGCATCATTTGCTGCAAAGTAGGTTTTCGCTGTTTCCTGTTGCTAGCATTAGCAAACTCATTGACCTCTGTTGGGTCATGTTAAAGCAGCTACTTTTCGCCCCTCATGTTGACAATTATTTGCAGTATAATTTACAGTCTGCTCTACCTTCGGTATCGTCGTTTATCCTAAAATATGTCAATCTGCTGACTTCGCTCCTCCTGCTTGCCTGCTCAACTGACAAGAGGTTAACGCAGTGTTGCTGTAAGGTGGCATCGGGTACCATAGTATCACAATAGTATTACAATTACAAGTACATGAGCACTCTATCGTACCTGATATCCAATACTGCTATCAGGGCATCCCTATTAGCTAAACTTTGATGTGGTCAGACTTGACCATTTTCTTCAACATGTTAATGTCCACCCAATGTGAAGTGCAGAATGCACACAGACTCATGGTCCTATTTGTATTCACTGTTCTTAAATACATTTTTGTACTAATGTTGAAAGTGAAAGTAAAAACATGTCTCAAGTCTACCCTTCACGTTGTTATGTCTTGAATTTATTTACAAAGTTAAAGCTCAATTAAGAAGATATTAAGGCACAAATGGGGTTTTGACACACTGGACTTGTCTCTTAGCCGATCATGCTCAGCTAAATCGCTGCTGGAGCTAAAGGCAACTCCAGGCTTTAAAAGTTCTGTAAATGTGCCTGCAGTCATTTGACAATATGTTCTTCAACCAAACAACACATTTTGAATGGACCTTTCTGTGGGACTGATTTGACTTACTGTGGTGTGCTGGAAAGAAAATCTGATACGCTGGACTGTCTCAAACTAATTGTAGCTTGTTAACAAGCAAATCAAGTGCCTGTCTGTTAGTGGTCATTGTGTTCACGTAGAATCTTAGATACTGAGAAGAAACCAACTAAAAACTAAACTAAACTAAAAAAAGGAATAATAATACTGACTAAGTGGTATGTAGAGGCTGGATTTAATCAGGAGTGGTGAATTAAGAATGTGTCTCACACATCATTAGATCCTGTTATCCAACAGACTGTTCTCAAGATTTTATGTTGAATTGAACTGAACTGAATGTATATTAGCAACTGGCTGCCTTTTCATTCAATAAATTGTCTTAGTTCTACCACAGCTATTTGTGTGGTAAACTGATGAGCTGACTGTTGTCAGGTTACAGTTTGTAGTGTTTTGTGGTTACGGACATGAGCCAAAATGGCTCCGGTCAAATCGTTACCTAACCGAAACTTAAGGGATGAACCAACCTGTAACTACAACCCAGGTTTGAAGCTCTGCCTTTTACTTGAGCATTTTATTGTGTGTTTAGAATTCACTGCACAAAGCCAACTCTTCATCAGACCGCTGTGAGGGTGTCGGATGTGCTTGCTGAATTATTTGTCACACGACTGCAAAGCTAATTTACCTGAAAAAAAGTCAGCCTTAACAAGTCTTTCCCCAAAATCTCTGAGTGTGTTCTCCCTCCTGCGCCCTCTGTCTCGGCACTCTGGATCATTAATATTCAGATGTGCCGCAAAGAGGTGGAGGAATCTGGTTGCTGCTCCGTGGCGCTCTTCGTGGCTGTTCAATAATTGAGGGGTTGTTGCCTGATACTCTGTATGCGTGTGTGTGTGTGTGTGTGTTGGGGTATGGTGCATGGAGCATGGTGCATGTTCCGCGTGTGCCCACTGAGGACAGATTGAACCCACTGAGGAGGATACATCCCCCGCTCCAGTTACCTGTCTGGCTACTTAACAGTGATATGAAGCAGTAAGCTCTGATACTGTATCAGACGAACACACACATTCACGGGGAACAATGGCAAAGCGCTAAACAAGCCCGGCTGGTTAACTGGACAAGCTAAGTGAGCCTAAAGAAGGGCACTAATAATTCAATTTTAGTCATTTCAGTGAAATCCAGTGACAAAGGCTCTTTAAATACGTATTAGCACTCATGCACTCATGCAGGGGACCCACCAAAGACCCCCCATCCCAGTGAGAACTGAGCTCCATGTGAATGGTCTATTTGCGTAAGAATTGAACAAGTATGGAAAATCGATCAATAATGCATGTTGCACATAAGGCTGCATCCACGGCTCCCGGAACATTGCGTTTGCATGCACGCTGCAGTGAACATGGTTCCGTCAGAAGAGCGCGTGCCTGTAACGGTGACATCGAACGGTGACTTAAAACATGTTTCCATGTGACCACAGCTGGTTATCAGTTACATAACGTCGCGCTGTTTCGCTCAGCGTCCTGACCAGTGAGAGACACCAAATCAGAGCGAAAGGCAAAGTGAAAGTCAACCGAGCGCTTACAAGTCAGGGATTGAATTCTCATCCGTAATCGTGCATTGATCTAGCAGTGTTTGGATCCTGTTCTTTTGTAAAGAGGAATGGGCATAAGCAGGGACAGACTAATCGCTGGCAGTATGTAATGTACCTGTTCACACTCCGATGGTTGACGCTCCACCTTATGGGAATTGTAGCTTTTGAATACTGATTGGAGCACTGTGAGGCATGCAAGAGGAAGCCATGCTTCCAACCTTCGGTCTTTGGCGATGCCCACGTCCTCCCTCCGCGCCATTTCTCCTGTTTCTTGTTGTTAACACGGCAGAATGTAGGTTGAGGTGCATTAAAGTTTCAGCCACTGTCATGCCCCCTTAGGTAAGACGCTATAGAGACGGCCAGTTACGGTCAGCAGAGTTAGTCGTGCATGTGTGTGCGTTTCATTTGGGTTTGTTGGCATTATTAAAGACACAAAACATGCCCGGGCATGTCTACTTGGTTCTTACCTACTTTGAGCTGGTTACTTATTAGTGAGGCCTTACTGGACAAATTGAAACTTTGACCTGATGATGGTGGTGTGCGATGATAAGTTAAGGGATCACCAAGGCCATTATGACTGATGCCGTCCGAGACATGTAGGTTATATCAGACATGTAGGTTATATCTAGACGATTTCACGGCAACCACAGCGGCGGGCCGATCGACATTATCATTAAGAGAGACAATACGTGCAGATGGACTGACCGCAAAGAACGGCACTGAAAACTGACATACTCTGATTCCAGCCTGCAAGCTGAAACCTCCATCCGATGCGTGCATGTGTGTGTGTGTGTGTGCGTGTCACATTGTGGACCCACGACCATCGATGCCATCATTTGATGTAGCGCAGCCTAATCCCTGTGTTAATGACTGATGAGAGATATGTCCTTTGTGTTTGCTTTTTCAGAGGACAAATGGAGGATTAAGAGCCGAGACAAAAGAACGAACAGCCAGTGCAGCTGACCCCAACAGTGACCTCCAGATACAGCGGGTGGGGAAACCGTATTGTTCTTGTCTTATAAACCAGCACTCAGCTACCTGGAAAAAAGCAAAAACTCTGTGAAATGTAAAAAGCTTGTTGTGATATCAAAATTTGATCAAATTTATTTAGCTAATAATGATACTGATGTGGATAAAGCATACTGGTGGTCACCGGGAGGCCACGGGGGTTACGGGTGCAGTGGTTATGGAATGAAATGGATGGTGTTACTCCATTAGCACTTCAATAGTCTTGGGTGTCTCTGAGAATAATTGCCGTGCCCATCACAGTGTTTGTGTGTATGTGTGTGTCAGTCTGGGCAAGCCTGTGTTCCGGCGTGTCTGGTTTCTAATGATGGTCATCCATAATTGAGACTCAGCCCGCAGGGGGAGCGGTCCAGGGTGGCGTGGTGGTTAACTAGTCTCCGGCTGCTCGCCACGGCAGCGTGCGAGCGCCGCGCGTGCGTGCGTATGTGTCACGGGGGTCAGCGGCGCACAAAACGTCCAGCAACGATCAGCAACCCGAGCCGAACGCTGTTTAATTGATGCCACCTCTGATTAACTGTCAGTTCAGGATCAACACCAGCTAATTCACTAAAAGACGCCCTGACCAGAGGCACGCTGTGTCACTTTAACCTCAGCAGAGGGGAACTCAGGATGGTGAACGACAAAAACGGAATGGAAGTTTATTGGGAGTGACCACTAATTATTCTATGAAGCTCCTCAACACTTTCAAATGTGACACCGTACAACATCTTTTTAAAATTTTTAAAATTCTGTTGATGGCTCAAGTTTTCGCCTCATTTTTGATGGTCGTCTCATTTTTTCTTTTGGTATCACTTTATCATAAGGTGCCAATAATAAAAGCTTCGTAAGTCATTTATTAATCATTTATAGACCAGGTATAAGCCATTAAAGAGAACAACTTTAAAGTTTCTTATTTATAGTTCCTCAATTGTAAGCGTGTAAATTCTGCATTTATGCGCGTACAAATACAAGTAAGAGGTCATTTAATTTCCCACCTTTTAACAAGCCATCAGCTAAAGCTGGTCAGTCACCTGCAGTTATTTTTAATAAGTCATTTAAAACAGCTTTTTATACCTTGTCCACACATGCACAGGTATTTTTCACTTTGGCCTTTCGTCCACACACAATCGCAGTTTTACGTTGCTGGATGTGGAGCTTTTGGAAAACTTGGTTCCAGGGGGAAGATGCTTAGAAAGTGAGGTGATGTCGTGCAATGGCTAACAGGATGTCTCTGCTACATAATCCCACACTCCCACGACCCAGACCCCTGCCACCAACGCCACTGGTTTTGGACAATGCTGGTTGGGCCTCTAGTAGCGGTAATAGCTGTTTTCAGGCTTCTGATTGGCCGACATGGCTTTAGGGTGAGGGCTATATTGCTGTTGCTTTGGCGACCTTTGACAGCGCTTCGATTGTATTTTCACATGGCTGTTGGCTTGTGTGGGTGGGATTTTTTTTATGAGAATGAGGGAGGAATTTAATAACAGTTTAAAAAGTCATTAGTTACATGTATTAGTTATTACCAGCTTTTTAAAGGAGTCTATGGTAGCTGTCTTGAATCAGAGCTGACAACAATCGTCGCTTTCAGTGAAGGAGAAAGCTACAGCTCGATACTAAAAACACTGACTTTTGGCTTTTGATGAAAAAAACGTTAAACAAATTAAATTCCTCTAATGTCGGTACAGCATGAAAATTGCTTCACAACTTACTATGTGCATGTACGTACAGGAAAATCTGAATTCTTACAGTAACGTGCCTTTAATGTGTGAAGAGCAGGGGAAAGTGTCAGAGAACCACAGCCAGATCTACTAAAAGGCTCTCAACTGCTTTTCTTTCAATGCTCCACATTGTGTGGCGATCTTTAGCCGAGGAAAACACTTTGAACCCCGCTTCATTTGACTGCTCCCAGACAATGATGTGGATCACATATTTAATGGACGAGCGAACCTCTGGCTCGCTCGCAGCACATTGTTTGGATGAATCATTGCTCGACGAGGGTCATATTTCTGGATGAAAAAGATCCCGTCAAGATAAGCGGCCATCGCGATCGGCCGCCAGCTGTTTTGACAGGCACAACTCAGCACCTACACTTTCACAATAGAGGGGTCGATCCAAGACCGGCATGCTGGGCCTCCACGTTCAAACATAACTGACTCAATGATATACAAGCCATTATTAAAGGAAAACTCGCCTTGTAGTTCCTTCCTTTGATGTCCTTTGGCAGTTTCTCTTAAAGATTACTTGAGGATTTCTGATTGCTTTCCGTTTGGAAGTCAACGCTCCCTCCCCAACTTCAGACTTCAAACCGAGCTCTTGCTGCCAGACCAAATCGCGGGCGAGGAGACAATCAATTACTAATGAAGCCTGTAACAGAAAGCAGAGCCACATGAGTCAGAGGTGTTAAGTTCAGCACACACGTTGTTCACACTGCGGACGATAAAAATGCTGTGTTGTTTTACCTGGGAAAGTCATTTTAGAGAAACTTGCATCATTCAACACTGTTTAGTCCTCGACTGCTGCAACCGTGGGCATACAGCAGAAAATCATGTGGCATGTGTTGTTCTGCAGCGCCATCTGCTGAAGCCTCTATGTAGTGCAGGTTGTTTTGCTATTACAGTATTCGCTAAATATGTCCCTCTCTGCCAGCTCTGCACAACACTGAACACACTGTATCTGCTCTCACTGCACAACTCAAAAGCATTTACCAAACTGACGAAAAATTGAAGCAATGCATCACATTTCTGAGCACTTTTGCTGACATTAATAACATATTCCTCATAAATAACTGTGGTATTGTGATGCATCATCTGTACTGCAGTATGGTAGAACGTCCTGATGACACTGAGGGAATGATTATAAAGATCAGGCTTTACCCATAAAACTACATTACTTCTCCAAACATAAGAATTTTAAGTGTGGTATTTTTTTTTCTTTGCTTTTGCATGGTGTGAAGGCGAATGACCAGCAGCTGTTCTTCAGAGATGAGGAATTGAGGATTTGGAAGGGAAGTAGCCTTCGAATGGCTGAAGCTGAAGCGCGCAGTAAGTACTCCTATGATGAGGAATAAAATCCACAGCATGGCTGCTTAACTGTCTATGAAGGGGCCACGAGAGGAAAAGTTCAGCTCAAATTTCAGCTTATTCATTTCATGCATTTTCTAGCTGGGTAGAAGCAATGTTGTGAATGGAGAATATAAAAATATAAGCTACATGAGAGCACACACACTACCTGCAATGCTACAAATGTCATTTTATAGTATAGCGTTGACATATGCCAACACATACAGCATAAATAAGACAAAACAATCATTAACAACATGTAGCTTTTTGATCGTAGATGTTAGCGTACGTGACAGACGTAGAAAGAAAATGTGGTTCAAAGATGCATGCTGTAATTAGAGTGTGTGTAGCTACACGTGCTTGTACGTGTGCAGTATGTGAAAAGAAAAGCCAGCTTTTTTTGTTTGTTTGATATGCTTATGTAGTTGCAAACTTGACCTTTTGTAAGCAGTTGAGAAAATCTGGATAAAGTGCCATGCAACCATGGCACAGGTCATGTTTACACTGAAGAAATATAATTACTTGACATGTAAATGCTACCGAGCACACAAGCTGCTCTCTGCTGGTCCCTAGTGGATATTAAAGGAACTCATAAAAGTTCCAGGTTTCTGGCTCCGACACAGTAAAGTGGTTAAAGAAAAGTCACTTTTATTTGCTTCTGGACAGTCCTTTCTTTCACTGGTTAAATACAACATCACAAGTAGCCACACTGAAGCCCTGGGGTGTTGGCCAGGGCAGCATTATACAACAACTTAGTCACAATTTGAACAGTTTGGTTCATTGATCCAGGGGGGATTAAGACTGTTTCCTACAAAGTGGTGAATGACGCTGAGGAGCACACTACAAAAAATGCCCAGAAATTAAGCTCAGAAATTTAACAAATGTGTATTAAATTGACTTCAGCTGCCAGCTGGATGAGAATTTCACTTGTTCTGTGTTTTGTTCGGGTATTTTCTGCCTGCTTGTTTCATTGAATGGCACAATTTTTCTCACCCAGCTAACATTTTTCATTTAACGTGACATGAAATCCCTTGTTGCATTTAGCATTGTTTGTAGTGTTTGCAGCCTGCGGTGGAGGCATTCACATCTAGATCCAATCAGATAGTAAGGAAGCAGAGACTAGAAGTGTTAGAAAAACAAACAAACAAACAATAAACAACTGCCTCGTCTGATCCAGTAACTGCTACATGGATGGATTTGTAGCTTTGCAGGGTTTGGAGCTGATGAAAAGAACACTGCTGATTGGCATCATGCTCTGGTCTAAAAAATGACCTGCCCCATGTTTATAGAAATCCGCCTATGGGAAAACAAACCCATTTGTAGCTTAAAAAATAAAATAAAAATGAAGAAATAATATGTGTATTTACACAGATATCCACACATACAGAGTATACACCCATACATTAACAGACTTGTACACAAGGACCAGCACATAGCCGGACAGTGCATGTGCCCACCAGAAAAACAGTTCACTGTCCTGGTGGCAAAATCTCTGTTGTCCTCACATCACTACAATCTACGGTCTCCAAAGTCACAGATGTAGGGCTTCATTAACAACGTGTCAAATTAAATTTCAACCATTACAATGTGCTTATGACTGCATACAAGCCTTCCCCAGTTGCAGTGCAGAGGTACTGCAAACCGAAACAGCCTACTGTACTGGGTATTATGGCAGTAGAGATGGATCTTACGTTGTTTCTCCCAGTCGCGATAGTATGACAGCGACCCTACAAGGCTGTGGTCTAAACGTTCAGTGTTGCATAACAGTTCATGTACAAAACGTCTTGGGAAGTGGCAAAAATGATCCACAAAGAAAGATCCGAGTAGATTTTTCCTCCTGTGTATCGAATGGGTCCTATGTACCTTTTCATCACAAAGTGTTGTCACACTTTCAATCTGCTGTATACGAGATGATGAATATTAAAAAAACAAACAAAAAAAAAAAAAACACAGCTTGCCATTAACAAGGCAAGTACTGTTAAAGGCTTTCCCAACATACTTGATATTCTGGCTCGTTTCAACCATTTTCCTTCAGAACCGTTGAGACCCCGACACTGGGCCGATGGTTTAGCCGACTGGATCCACTTGTTCCACCCCAAACCGCGGCATGACATAAAAAGGGCTCTGGATTGCTAGTCTGGTTGAGAACTACAGTTTAAAAACATCGGTGGAGAAGACTCGTGGAATGCTCCATCCTTTGTCTTGGCTCCACATTGATCATTTAGGATTCAATCAGCTTGAACTGTGAAACTCTTTAAGTGCAGCTGGGACTTCTCTGTCCTATGTCAACAGATACTGGAGTCCTTGCAGATAGACAAGGCACTCCAAAAGGTCAGATTACACATAAAAGAACGACTTTCTTCCAAGCTACAGCCACACTGACAAACTGTCGATGTCGTAGCATGAAGAGAGCGAGAGGTGACACAGATGTGAAGCCTTGTCAAATCTGAACTGATGAGTCCAGTCTGCAGCCACTACTGAATATCCATTCACCATGGAAACGTTTGAATCACACAGAGGAACAGTGTTTACCAGACCAAAAAAAGAAACTCAACAAAACACAACTTATCTGACAGACAATATAAAAGGTGTGTTAATATGTGTGCGAGCAGGAGACTGATGCCAGGCGGTGTTGCGGTGTTTGTGGCGTCCTGTGCGACGGCTTGTTCCCTCAGAGTGAGTCCGCTCCGCTCGCGGTTTTTGAACGCACTCTTCATTCAAGCGCTGCGCGACTAAACCACAAACCGTTGCCGTGGCGACAGACAAACAAAGTAATACCAAACAAGTGTATATAAAAACGGAGTAAAAAATAAAAACCGAACGAATCAGCGTGAAGACACGACACCTCAGAGGGTAGGGAAGAGCCGGGAGGCCAGTGCTCAGACAGAGGTCGAAGTGGAAGGTTAGTAGAGGTCACCCTGGTCAGTTCTCGCCCTGGTTAGTCAGAATCCAACTCTGTTTACTCGTGACAACCGTCAGCGCACAGCAGAGTGTGGAGTTAATTAGAGGGAAATGTATACAATGTTTTACAGGAGTAATCGTTTTTTTAAAGTTTCATTTCAGCTTGGAAATAAAATGCCCCGAACCCCTTCACACATATCACTGGGATTTCAGGCTGAAAATCATCCGATGATAACGAAGGTGACGGAACCTTTAAACTGGACACAGCTGTGGATGCATGAGCCACATCTGGGCACAATTGAGAGATTTGGTCACGTTTGAAACAACACTACTTGAGGCATTCCTGTTAATATAATAAAACTGAAAACATGTTTCCCCAAGGCATATCGTACATTCATAATACTGTGTGAGTGTGACTGCTCGTGTGTGTGTGTGTGGCTGTGTTTGTATTTGAAATACCTGCCACGAGATATAAATTATCTGCACGAAAGCAGAGTAATGTAGGGTAAATGTGTGTGTGTGTGTGTGTGTGTTTTTGCATGGCTCCTGTCCTCATGACTGAAGCACATTTCCGTAGGAAACAATTGCACCTCATTGGCTCAACCAAGTTAGCCAATCACCAATGTCGGAAGCCAGAGCCCCTGGGCCCGCCCCATTGCAGAGACCAGAGTTTGGTTGGTTGATTAGGAACGTGTGCGTGTGTGTGTCTTGTGTGTGTCTGAGGACAGTGGGGGGGGAAAAAGGGCCGCAGTCTATTCCACTTGCAGTATCCTCATGGATGGAGGGGAGGGGATGCGGTTTCCGTGGTGATGAGAGTGAAGTGTCGATAAGCCGAGGAGGGAAGGAGCCTAAACCTCTGCTTCTTTCAAGCCGATTCGTTCCTCCTCCTGTCAGTCACTGTTGGGCTTTTTCAGGGAGAAGGCAAGGATGTTGAAGTGGCCGCTGAGCTGTTGTACCTAGCAAAAAAAAATTGACCATTTATTTATATAAGGCCATTATTTTATACCTCAATTCTGTCTTAACTCTAACCCTAACCAGGCAACCAGCGGAGGCTCCAGTACATGACCACTAAGAGCAAATAAGCCAAACCCACACACACTTCTGAACTAAATTAAATAAACAAGATATAACATGTTGAGCTTTGGAGATGCTGGTAGGTGATTTTTGTTAGCTTCTGACAGGGCGAGGCCAGCTGTCTCCCCCTCACGTACAGTCTTTATGCTAAGCTAAGCTAACTGGCTACTAGCTTTTTTCAACAGAAGTAGTCTGTGTGTGTGTGTGTGTGTGTGTGTGTGTGTGTGTGTGTGTGTGTGTGTGTGTGTTCTTACCACTGATACGCCGTAGTGTATGTGTGCTAGTATGACAGCAGCTGTCCACACATATAGCAGTAGGGTCTCGTTGGTGAACGCGGTCATCGCTAACAGCACCACCAGCGTCATAGGCAGCAACAGCCAGCTCAGCGCCTGGCAGCGCGTGTTGCTCATCTGACACACAATCAGCTTACACTGCGAGGTAAATGCAGACAACCACACATGAATAGGTGCACATTAACACCTGAGTACACACAGTTATGTGCTGCGCGGGTCGCCGGCTCACCGTGACATTGGCGAAGGCTGTCCCCACCATGAGGTAGAAGATCCTGGGCTGCAGCTCGACAATGTTGGATGGAGAGTAGACCACCCAAGTTGTGGACAAGACAAAGAGGAGGACGGGAGACAGGAAGGGCAGGAAGGCTTCGTACAGGCTGCTGTGCTTCAGAGTGTTACTGCGGTGAGCTCTGCAAAACCACAGAGAGTGAAGAGTTCAGAGCACCGTGTGAAATAATAATACTAAAATATCCTAAAGCACCAGTGAAAAGCTGACTTACTTCAGGACATTGTAGAGGCTCATGGGTAAGGTCACACTGAAGGAACAGACTGGGAATCAAAAGACAGTAATTATTGCAGCTGCTTCAGCCAGTGAATGAATGCACACAATGTGACCACCACAGCTCACCGATGATCATGAAGGTGAAAAGGTCTCTGTAGAGGAAGTGCCAGATGATTGGCTGGTACCATGTTTCCACGCCGACCACAGCGGTGACCAAGTAAACGAGGGAGATGGTCTGGAAGGAGATGAGACGCAAAATCATCAGGATAAAAAGAGATGGGATGGCAGTATGTTTGACAGCATGTTTCTCTGCTCTTCACCTAACTAGCTTCCATGTGTAGTGCCGTAGTAAGCAAGCATTATTTCCAAGGCCACGTTGTCCTGTGGGATTGCAGCTTATGCTAAAAAAGCCCTGTTCGTTGCTAGCACATCCACTGTTTAGTATTTACTCACCATCTGGGAGCCAGTTCTCTCTACACTACCTTTACCAGCGTGTGCGCTAACGCCAGCAGCTCTTTCAGCCGCAGAGTTAAACAACTCATGAAGCTAACATTAGCTAGCTAGCTACAGCTGATAAAAGCTGCAACAGGTGTATTTTTCAGGTGATAAATATCTACAATTATATAGTTAGGAAGGAGAAGCCTGGTTTTATGTACCAGTGTTTCAATTCAAAGATCCTTTTAAGGATTAGGAATTTTGATGTTGAATCTGACACTTTTCATTGTAAACTGTGTTATGCAAAGCTACCTGTGCATTTCAACTCATGCCACACCTTAGGCCATGTGTGTGAGTCCTTACCACTTGGCTTATGTCGTATCCCCACGGCAAAAACAAGATCCCAGTGTTGTATTTCTCCCAGTGAGACAGAATGAATGAGAACAGCACCACCCACAGGATGTAATACAGTGTGGCAACGCCTACGCCACTTTCCCCACGGCCAAATATGGAGTAGACGGTGGCCACGAAGAAGATGCAGGCCCAACTGTCGAGGCCGTGGTCAAACAGCTCCCCTAGTGGTGTGGAGGAGTTGGTGCGACGAGCCTGTTTACCGTCAACACCATCTACACACAGAAAAAAAAAAGGACACGGATCATTCCATACAGTTCATGTTTATGTGAATATTTATAGAGAAGCACATAAACATACAAAGTGCAAGCAAGTTTTTTTTTTTAACATCTCGCATTTCCACTTCGCTGCCCACACTCACATAACTGTACAAAGTCTTTGAAAACAGCCACATTCCTGCCTCCCACCACTGAATTCACTGTCACACCAACTGAACTGCACTTCTTTCATTTCATCCACACATGGAAGTATTCTGCAAACGCATCCTCGTAAGAAACGCCATATGGAGAGTTGCTTTATTTCACGGGTTCACAAAATGGTCAGCAAGACTTTGAACAGTCGTTCGTCTGGTTCACAGAGTACAAGTCTACGCACGAACAAACACACAAACAGAGAAGGAATTTGACAATAAAAGAAATCTGTATTTATTAGACTGTAGTAAGAGTCACTGCCCAGGAGAAAATTTGATGGCATCTGTATGACTAAGTGCCCTCAGCTCTCTAAGTGAATGAACTATGAAAAAGTAGAAAACATCAGAATCAGTTTTCCCCCTCTGGCACTTTGATTATAATCCCTCTGAGCTTTGGAGGTTTATAGGTTCATATTTGTGATGCAATGCTATAAACTGCAACTGCCTGCTGATGAGAGGCATCATTCAGGTGCTCTGGGTGTGAAAAAGTTGGGAAGACATGTCCAAGTATTCATCACGCTTAATGTAGCACCTTGCTGTGTAAATACTGCTCTGTTGCTGTGACTAGTCCCTCTTGGAGGGTTTGGGTTGATCCTAATTCCTGGAGTACAATCACCTACATTATACATCCATTTAAAAGTGCATTAAATGAGTGTTTGGCCACTGACACAACATCACCTATTTCAGTTGTTATGATGAATGTGTCGGCAAACAATTGACAATTAACATCAGCAGACATGGAGCCATATATCAGTTCATTTGGAGTTGTGTTTCTGGCCACCTGATGAACTTAGGTGCTGTGTTCACTCTTCTTCAGCTGTGTTTTGCTCCACCAACTCCAGAGAGATCTATCTGCAACTCCCTTCACATTACACACATTCATCACGTCCACTGTCGATATGAAAAGAATATTTACTCGTGCAGTTTTTTCAACTAAAATTGTGTGTGTACTCATGTTGACAGGCAGCTAAAGGTGCGTCGGGAGTATTTGAATGCTGTGATCATACTCCACATTAACACCTTGAAATATCTGGTTGATGGCACATAAACAGTTACTGAAGTTCTTACAATGTCATTTTAGTTTCTTCGCAACAAAATCTCCTCACAATCCAGTTTATTCTAATGATAATCCTGCTGATGGCATTGCTAATGTGGCATCCTGTTGATATTGGTATCTGTATTCACCTGAAGCAAGATATTCAGGATTATATATCTGCAATCACATTTCAACACACAGTACCTTGATTATCTAAAGGAAATTAAGATGAAACTAAGAGGAACAGTGTTTACCAGACCTCTGGTGCAGTATATCTTAGCAGAATGCGCATGATTTTGACTAGGACACCCTCTCCTCATAGCGGTTTTGGATGAAGTCCCAGAGTCACCGTACAGAATACATTCCATTAGGAAGAATTTCCCCTGAGCCTCACAAAAAGCCAGAGAAAAAAACAACACAGAGGGGCTGCAGGGGTTAGGACTCACCGAGTGTATAGGCCAAGAAGTTGAAGATCCCTGCAGCAACCCAGACCCAGCTAGGCACGTGTTCGTGTCCTGCAGCTGAGAAACAGATAGTGTAAATATGCAGCATACCACACAGACAGTCATAGATTAGCAGAATGAACTTTCACTTCTCTTACTGTCCTCAAATTTCCTGAGGGGTTGGTTTAAGCCTATCTAATGTAAAATAAAGGGCCATTCACAAACAACTCTATGGAGTAAGAACTGCTAAGTAGCATATATTTAGGTGAACCATTAACACGTGTGCATCATTTGAGTTAGCTCTTCTTGTGAGGACACTTGGACTGGTCATTGAATAGACTCTAGAGGTGAGAGTATGAGTAATGTCTACCTGTGTGTGTGTGTTTTAATTGTGTACCAACATTATTGTTCAAAAGTTTAGAATCGCCCGCCACAAAAGCTTTGATTCGATTCTCAGGTGGCTGAGAGGGCTGCTCCAGATTTATGAATGCTCTTTCATGCTTTTAGGTCGGAGACCATCCTCTTTACACAGAGATGTTATTTTGTATGAAGGGTTTGTATAAAATGTTTTGTACATGAAGAACAAAACGCTGCACAACAGGTGAACCTGACTGACAAGTGAAAGGGCAGAAAGAGACAACGAAACCTCTGAGCTACAGCTAAATAAGAATATCAATCACCAGTCACTGGTAAAAGACGCTTCACATCAAAATGTGTGCAGATTCAAACAGGAACAGGTTCCTGTTTCAGTGTCAAGTGCACAATAATCCAAAACAAGCTGGAATTAACAGGCGTGTTGCTTTAGCAAAGCTTCTCTCAAATCTTCCAAATAAAACAGGTTCGTCCAGGGTTAACGCTACAGGAAGTGGATGACAGAGAACCAGCTGAGCATCTGATCAATCTAACCACTGAGCAGACTGTAGAGGGGACAAAGACAAACAGGGGCCCAAAATATTCAGAGCCCAGCTGCAGCGGTTTGTGGATCAGTAATGATCTCAGGTCACTTTCTCTGGACAGGAAAACAAATTCACAATCGAAGAATAAAACGGTCACAACAGAATTCTTCCTGCCACGCAACACCCTGGCAACATGGACTAAATTAATAATCATTTAATTGTTCTTCTAAAACTATTTAAATGTAAATAATAGCAAAAATATTATTTACTATGTATAATTTACATAGAAAAACTCACAAATAATAAATTTGGTGTCTAAATGATACTCTTTTTGTCTGTTAAAACAGCCACTATTGGAAAAAACATCAATAACACAGGTGATGCCAAACTTGAACAGCAGTGTGTGTGTGCACAAGATGAGACTGAACAGACATCTTATCTGTTATCCTTAAAGGGCAGTGTGTCAGTCTTTGTTTATGCTCTAGGGATACTGCTGTGTATGTTAACAGTAGTTCCAGGATGTGTTGCAGGACGTAATAGGTTAGTGATTACCCTGAGCCACCTATAGGCCATGTTTCAGTGGGTGATGGACTTTGCCTTTCATAAACCAACTCGCCAGTATACACGCCTCCGGTTTTCTCTCCACTCTTTAAACAGACGGGGTGGATTCACCCACTTTAAAGAATGATGCAAAATAAACTGAACAACACTCTCGCACACACTCAAACACAACCAGGGCAAAAAGAAGTGGTGCGGAGGACTTACCAGAGGCATTGAAGTCAAAGTCGTAGAAGGCCAACATAAGGAAATTCAACACAAGGAACATAAAGCCTGTAAATGTAATGAGGTTTGGAGCCAACCATGTCGGTAAAAACTGTAGAGAAAGAGACAGACAGATATAAAAAGATAAAGAGTAACACTTAACATGTCCCCTGGCTCTTAAAAAGAGTCTTCCCCTCATAATATTGACACTGACTTAAACGACGTGACAGTAATTATTGTTGTCATACTTTATGAACAGTTACATAACTGGGACAGGGATGAATATTGTAAAATGAACATCAGGTTGCAGTCAAGTGGAGATTAGTATAAAAATAAAGGCTTGGTGTAGATAAGTAGATAAATGTGTCAGTGCTTCAACAACCTGCTCACTTTACCAGGTACATGAGTGCAATCAAAACAACACAGTATCTCCAAAGACCAGAAAAACACTATGACAACACAGACACACAGACACATGCACGCACGCACGCATGCATGCACACACACGCACAGAGCTGAATAGGTCTCTCTCACCTTCACCACAAAGTTCCAGAAAGGGTGCATGACGTACACAGACAGGGGGTTCGAGTCCACTGCGCTGTACTGCAAAGAGACACAACTTTATCAGACGGTGTGATTATCAAACACAAACAGCAGCATGTTTAAATTGGATTCAATTCATCTGACTGCATGTGAAGTGAGGTTTGCCATGTGGCCTCACGTGTAACTTGTTTACTGGCTAATGTTGGTTGGTGGCCTGTCATCACGCAGCTCAAAACAAACCTGATTCCAGTCTCTGTTACTCTATCCTGGCATGACGAACATGTGTGCGTGCTACAGGGTAATGTACCCTCCCTGGAATACATATAATTTAAGATGCGTGTAAGGCTGCTTTCTCTGTGCTCTGTTACACTTTCCAGTTAAGACCAAATGCCGCCCATCTGATGTCAGTCTTCTGTGAGGGCTGCTTTCTGTGATTGACTTTAATGTCTACATTTTGGTCTCATTCTCACTCTTGGTTCCCTTGGAAGAGGACGGGGATCTTCATTTTCAGATGACATCAAGAGGTTTAATTATTGATTTTTAAATGCACTGTTCTCACAAGACTCTCTGGAGCTCAAATTAACTACTACAAATGTGTATTAATGCAACAACAGCCTACACAGCACTCCCTCAGGCAGTATGTACTCGAGCTTGCACTGGGCCTGCACAATTAATCACTATAAAAATTGTGCTGTCATATTAACACTATATAGATATATATAACGCTCAAACACTGGTGGATAAACTCATGAGTAATGTCAAAACAGTGAGTTCCTCAAATCAACAAGGGCAACTAATGTGCCCAATCATCACCACGTATGCAAAAGCAGACACTTCAACCGTAATTCACACTCTAATCTTGCACAAACGCGACTGCACGAATGAAGGCGCATACATGCAGCCACACAGAGACACAGCGAGGGAGGAGGCGGCAGCCTCTGTTGCAGAAAGATGGACAACGCCACCGGTGGAACAACCTTTCTCTCTCACATGTTTTCCACATGCATGCTTGTGTCTGTGCACTGATTGAGAAAATAAACACAGTGTCAAAGAGAGCCACGGTCCTCTCATTCACTCACACATGCCATCCCCCGCTCTCCTCCATCCTGGAGCCACGGGAGCTAACACATGGAGCGAGCCACTTAAAAGCAATTATTGGAAAAGGGTCTCTCGTGAAAAACAGCTCAGGGGAGCAGTTCCACACAGTAATCAAAGGAGGAGACAGAGCCTCTGTGACCTGCGCTGGTGTCATTTAAGGATAAAGAAGATAACCAGGAAAAACTAAAGACTTTGCAAAACACACAGGTTTAAATGAATGAGGACTTTGAATGCATTGCTATTGCTTCTTGTTTGCAAGCTTCATGGATTCACTGCGTGCCGTTCGGATCATGAAATCCCACATGTACAGCGGCCAAGTCAAATTATATCCTCCTTATCAAAACTGTATTGCCCTGTGTTGTTAGTTCTTTGAATAACTGCCACTCCTGTTTTCTACTGTCCTCAATGGCCAGTGACAAGACAACTGACTGCTTGTATCTGTGTTGGCACACTGATATTAATCTTTATGAGAATCATCTGAACACTAAAAGGTCTGTGTGGCAAGCAGAAAGGGTGTTACTGTTATAAACCGTCTAACAGCACAATTCTATAGTCACTGGACCACAGTGCTGTATTGTTCAAGTTGAGTGTTTTCCCCTCACTTATCCATTACAGCAGCTACTTGGATTTCTTTCTCTTATGTGGTTGCATCTAAAAAGTGGCCTTCCTTGTAAACAGGGGATGTATGTCTGAAATGTGTAAAAACACAGTAAAGTAAAGCTTCATTTCATTGCTAAGCACTGTGGCACAGAAAGAGTAGCTAGCTAACTATTAGCACGTTTGCGCCAGTGTCAAGAGCAGCATGGTAAACAACGCGACTTCCGGCCTTTACTTTCAAAATAAAATAGTATTCGCCAACATTTTGTTCACACATTCGCTCCACTAATATTTAAGTATCTTTGCAATACGTGAATATTATGTGTTTTGTTTAATTCACCAGGCTTGCAACAGCATATAACGCTTAAAAGTCATCCTTGTAATTGGAGATAAGTTGTTTTTAGGGTTTTTTCTTTTAGATGTTTATATGTGCTTTTATACCCATTCAGTCTTCTCTATGTAAAGCACTCAGTTGGTTTACGTGATTTCTTTCTTGTAAAGCACTTTGAGCTGCAATTCCTGTATAAAAGGTGCTAAACAAATTAAGTTAATTATTATTATTATAGCGTTCAAGCGCCACTGATAAAAAGTGTAATCAATAGGTAGTGAGGACAGCTCCATAAATAACAAATGTATGGTCATAACAGCATATAGGATGCCATCATAATTGACCTGAGCAGATCATACTGTAGTTTTTACTATCGAATCACAACACGCTTTTATTTTTGGGGGGCATTTGACCATCACCGTGTGATTGTGGCGAGCTAACTCTGGTTACCTTCACGCACTTTTCTTGCCTGGGAAGCACCCTGCAGATCGTGACAGCTAGCTGTTAAACACCCACACACACACACACACACACACACACTGTCGGATCAATGGCTAGCTGCTAAGAGGCTACTGCTATGTATTAACCATACCTTATATTTGTCGAAGCCTGCAAGCTGCTCCTGAGTGACATATTCATAAAGAGCCATGGTGAGATGGAGATGAATGGATATCTCTTCTCGGAAATGCAAATCCCCAACGTTAGCTGCCGAGTCGAAGTACCATCTAGCTTGTCCGGCCACTGTCTTTCACGCCGGGTGAGGTGATGTCGAAACATTCGGGCCACTCCTACGGGGGGCAAACATCCTGCTAGCTGCAGCTCTGTACCGCCACCTCTGGCCTGGATGACAGCGATGAAAGAATGAGAAAAAACATCATGAAATTTTTTCGGGTGGTCCAAAATGACACGATTTTAATTAGTTTGAATGTTACTCAAGAAAACAAAAACGGAAAATGATTGTTGAGGTGTCGTATCTAGATTTTTTGTTTGTTAATTGGTCATTGAGGTCCGCTCTATTAAAACGATTTCTATTCCACTCTCAAACGTGACGTGGCCTTCCCCTCCAACCGGAAGAGAGCGACAGATCGGCGTGTTTGCTGCTGAGCGGCTGAAATATTGCTCGGAACGAGAGAAAATAAACAATTTAAAGGATAATGTAAGTAATAACATCAGTTACGCTACATTGCAACATGTTGCATTTTGTAATTTTATTGATGCATCATGTGGAGCGTCCGCTGTATTGGTTAATTCGGCCAGTATTCGTTCTACTAGTTAGCTAGCTAGCTAGGCTAACGTTACACAGATTTATGTTCTATTCTCAAATTGACCATAATTTGTCAGACTGATTTAACGTTGCCATCGTTTAAACTGTGATGTACTGTAGTGATAATTGTTACAGTAACTCTAGGATTTGTAATGTATTTTTCCTACTTTCCAGGCAGACATAAAATTCCCTCAAGATTTTAAACTTGACATCATGCTTACTATCATTATGGATATAAGTCAGGTGGATGACTTCACTGAAATGAATGTAAACAAGTGGCTGGAAAGCTAAATCGGAAGTCATGCTAAAACATTTCCATGATCCTTAGCTGTTTGCTAAGGCCCAACATGCTCATATTGTAAGACTGAGCAGCTTTCTAACACCAGTATGTCTCTATCCTTTGCAGAATGGTGACAGACGTGCAGCTGGCCATATTTGCCAACATGCTTGGCGTGTCATTGTTCCTGCTGGTTGTGTTATATCACTATGTTGCTGTCAATAATCCCAAGAAGCAGGAGTAGAGTCTGCCGGTGTGATTGGAGAGGTGAGTGCAATTTATGTTTGTCTAAAATGGGGGGTATGTTTTTGTGGTTGCCACTGTCAGTCATGTTCCACTGTGACCCTGAGCACGTCAAATTGTTAACTCGGTGCTACATTATTAATTTGACATACTAATGAGTGAAAGTAGCAAGTGTGGTGTTTTTGTTGGTTTAAAATGCAAATGAAGGTCATCATGACACATGGAGTGGTTGAGTTGTTCCAATTTAGTGCATAGTGGACGAGTTGACATTTGATCATTGAGCATCACTATCAAAATGTTGAGTAACCTTACTTAGATATTTGTTATTGACTTCTCATAGTCTTGTTTAAAAATCAAAGAACAATCAGCTTTCAAGAGGAGTTTTCTTTCCAATGTTTAACACCTGTGAACCTGCTTAAAGTCTTATTCTCCCCACAGGTGAGATGGGACCCCCACCACCATGGAAACAACATTCCCCTCTTCCAGGCCTCTTTCCAAGACATGAATTTCTTTGTAAGATTGCACAGTAGTGTGTTTGTTTTTTTTGTAATAAAAATGTATGAATTCTATTTGCGTTAACGTTTGAATAAATTCTTTACTTTGCTCTGCATGCACACACTAGATCCATTCTGAGTCATGATATTGCAAAAAGTAACAAACATGGGAGTCTTTCTCAAGTTCATTTATTCATACTTCAAGTTTGTTTAAACACAGTATTTTTACCAGTCACAGTATAGTTAAGTTGGTAAAAGTCAGTCACTGGGTTAAAGATATGTTTATTACAACTCCTGTAACAGTTTAGCATACACAAAATAGTTATTTGAATATATATGGTAATGAAAAGATATGTTCCCATACTGGTGTGATGTAGAGCAAAAAGCTCTAAAGGAATGTGACAGGGAAGGTATGTTCAACACAGATATAACAGTATCCACCCACCCTTTGGACCTTATCACTAGACTCTTAACAGTTTCAAAGAAACAAATCAAAGTAAAGGAATCTCTTAGATAACCGTTTGCAAGAATTTCAGCCATTACTAATTATGTCTGACTTGTTTCTAAATACCTGTGTTATAAATTTCCCATGAGACAGTTCTGAGGTAGGCTACAGCAGATTCTTCCTCCAGGACTTCATTTGACCCTCACATTTCCACAAGCCTTTCAGACATACGCTGCCCCTGCCAGGCTTCGTGGGATTGGTACTTTTCAGTAACCTTGTTTTTATTGCCTCGTTAACTAGTAATTGACATTTCAGGTACAAGTATTTACCCTAAAATACCCACACACAGATTATCTCCATTCACTATTAGAATTCCATAAAGAAGTGGGTGCAGCAGTGATAATTTAGGCGTGCCATAATTAAACATGATGAATAATTGTGCAGCTAATTACTGTTTCATATTTGCACTGAAATCTGTGCTAATTTATGATCTTACATTTTAGTTTCTTTGCTGTTGATGAGTGTCAAAAACAGAAAAAGTCCACTGGGGGGGGGTGGATACCTTTCATAGGCACTATGTGCAAAGCCCAAAGAACTTCTGGAGTAATTACATTAAATACACACTTCACTCACACATTTATCTCTAAACTCACAATGGAAATAAGGTGATAAAGGTGCTGCCGTGCTCAGTCTGTGTGAAAATCAACCGTTTGCTGTAAAAGTGCAGGTGTCTGACGGTGAAAATACTTATCAGTGCAAAACAGTGTTGGTCCGAGTGCATTTAACATCTATCTGGGGGAGGGGACAGCAGGAAGAGAGGACTAAAATGACAAAAACAGATATGTGAGGTACAATAATGATAGCTGAAATGTTAACAGATATTTCAAGTTTATGGAATCTAATTCAGTTGGAAAGTTGTATGTCTCCCTTAGCTCAGCCACTGCAGTGGTTTCATTGAGCAAGGCACTTAACCCCCACCTGCTCCAATAAAGCTGCTCAATGGTTGTACTGGACAGCTCCTTGGTCTGACTATGTTGAACAGCATTGGTTGAAAACCCCACGCATCCCCTGGACAATCTAAATAAATGCTTAAAACGTTGTATTGCACATCACGATAGCCCAGATATGACGATGTCCCCTCCTGTTTCCTAGATTTAAATACTTTCGATCAAAATATGGTCATTTACGCTCACATTAAGAAAATACAGAGGTTTACACAGGGGCCTCCTGTTATGTGCAGTTCCTACGCTTCTCCACACAGGGTCACTGTCTCGCACATGGTCACAGTCTCAGGCAGAGGCATCACCGGCGCTTCCTCAACCTTCAAGGACAACAAGTTTTACAAATCTGATTCATTCACGTTCAGTCTACATACAGTGTGTGTATCTGCGTGTGCTTCACCTGTTGCAGTGATTCATCTGTTTCTGGTGTGGTTTCTATTATAGCATTTCCTTTGTAGTGGAGACTCCTGTCTGTGCTCTTCTTCATCAGTGCTTTAGAGGCCAACTGTATGGCACCCTCTTTCCCAGATACACCTGTAGAGTGAAGTAAAAGTGATGTTAACTGTCTATATGTGCAGTTTACACACTGGAAAGAGGAAACCCAAAACTGTTAAGCCACACTTAAAAAATATGAAATAAAAGGGAAATATCTTCTGTAATGCTTTGACACTTGTATACGTACGTACAACTAAATGCCATTACAAAAACCCAATGACAAATCTGCTTATCCTATTTTGAGTGATGCGATCATTGCTCAGGTAACTCTCTCTAGGCCCAACGAAGTCAACGGCACAGAAGCGTGTGTATGTGTGTAATTCTACATGCCTGACAGGGACAGGTGTCGATGAAGGCCGGGTTTAAGCAGCTTCCAGACCTTCATGGTGGCTGACTCGTCCTTATCTCCGGACGAGACTGGGCTAGTGCTGCTCGGGGATGTTTTACTGTCCTGTGTAGGAGGGGTTTCGGTTGACCCCACCTGTCGAACGGGGATGCGGCTCACATGAGGTTGCAGCTCACACCTGGGCAGGCAACAGACAGGTTAATATCGATCACGACTCATCGATAAATCATAGCAGGGATGAGGCTCATGTCCAATAAATACAGTGTTTGATGGTGACGATGCAGATGAGTAACCTTTGTATCGTAACTTTATTCATTCATGAGCACCGTTTTCTATATAGATTTCATTACATTTGTGAATTCCAACCCTTGCTTGACTTTTTCAGCTTCAGAATATTCCCTGTGATTACAAAAGTGCTCCAAGACACTTAGACAATTTTGGACTCACTTGCTAAATTTGATGGAGGACAGGATGTGTTCAGGCCCCAAGTCTTTAGCAGCCTGTGACAAATACAGACATTAGAGTGATACTTCAAAACCCTTGTGTGTATATGTTGTATATAGGATATACAGCACTGCAGAAATAATACAAGAAATGAGGAGAGTTTGCTCTCTGTGAGTGAGCCGGCAAGGGTCAGCTAACCTCTGTGCGGGCCTCTGCGGAATGATGAGTGACTGAAAGAGTTCGGCATCCTCTCCCCACACGCCCAGGACGCGTGGGGAAAGGCATTCTGGACCAACTCGCTGAACTGGAACCACCAGCCTGAAAGTCTGGGCAGCTGAGGCCTGTTAACCAGATGAAGGGACATAAACACAGAGAACAGAGAGAGGAAACCTACATACACTGTTGGCTGAATGTTAATGTATTAGTCCCATAGGAGGGCGATCCGGCCTGTAGTTACACTGCAGTTTTCCAACAGATCCTTCCCTTTATCTGACATAACAGTGTTTGAATGACAATCTCATCCAATCAGTTTTGACCCATTTGTGACCAACTACATTTCACATGGAAGCTGAAAAACAAAGATCCCAAACACACAGAGGCAGGAGAGAGTAGAGGACCCACACACAGTAGTTGCTTCACAAAGGGGTAGTTTTTATTCCAGAGGTCACACGGAGAGGCGATAAAAGACAGCAGCACATTCAAGAACAAGATATTCGTAAAGATGTTGCACAGACAAACACTTAACTGTAGTCCGGTATAGAAGGTTAGCACCACATTGAAGGAAACGGCACAATTCTCATAAGGAGCATAAAGCAGAAAGACCTAGTGAGAATGTGACTATGCATACAGTGTGTTTCTGCCTAAAGCTTTTGTTTTTGTCATTCTGGATGAAGATATACAGTATATGTAAGCTTTAGGGCTGAAACAACTGGGAAACAGGACATCAAAGTTCACAGTGAGAAAGAATAAAACTACAGTACACTCTCCCCGTTTCTCAGGGCACTGATCTTAAGTAAAAGCTCGTAACAGAGGCTACATGAAAATCACTGTCTTAGTGATATTCAAGGAGCGTTCAGTAAGACTTTTATGTCCACAGAGCAGAAAATGAGCATCAAAGCTGCAGAGGTTTGACGGACACTGGCATTAAATTTTGTTTGACATCTGCTCTAATTAGCTAGCTTTTTCTTTTGACAGAAGGTCAACAAAAGTCCTAAATGTCCTAAATATGCCCCCTGTAACTTAATATTCAAACATTATCTGCAGTTATATATATAGTGTTTTAGGTCTGTATACTCAAAAAGCCACTAAATTATAAATAAACTGTCCCTATTTTTCCTTCTGTGTTGCGAAGTAGGGCAAATTTTTCCAAACCGAGAACAAAGCAGAAAAGGAGCAAGTTCACAATATAATCCAACAGTTCTGGTACAAAAGAATGAGCAGAGCCTTCAAAAACCTTCTGCTTACAACAGACACCAGAGGAAGGCACACCGTAACTACAATGTTGCACAGCACTGGAACAGAACGAGAGCTACAGCAAATCAAGGCCAGGTGTTCTGAAAGCAATCGATTAATGATCTGGTTTATCTGCTGCTCACAAAACCTCTCCAGGTCTCACACGCTCTACCTCTGCATCTTCAGGGCATCTATAACGGCTGGTCCTAAAACACGGACCATCATCAAGTACTCGGATGACTGCACACGAAACTGAATCACAGACGAAATATTAGAACTCCACATCTTATCTATGAGGCTTACATAAACACCAATACACGAGATATTTCTCACCTCTGCTGCTAACCACAAAATATATTAACTTTGACCATCGACAGCCTAATACATACCTGCCAAGTTTCATTTGTACAAGGAAACACACAAATGTGCTTGAATACATAATGATCGATGTTTTCTTCACCAGTTTGATGAAACATGTCACAAAATAAAAAAATCTCTACACAATATTTACAACAAAACCAATAGTTGAATCTTGTTAGAAAATTAGACACACTTGTCAGCTTTGACTTCGTCAAACTGGACCGCGGAATAAAACAAAGTGTTTTTAGATGATATTGCTTATTAGCAAACAGCTCCTTAGAGCCTCCGTAACCCTTTTGAAACCCAAAGAAACTCTTAAGGTTTTGCCATTCACGAGGATTTAATCCAGCGATGGTCCACATAAGGTTTCTGGCAGTAGGCTATACTGTGAACATCATAATGTCCAGACCAAGACTGGACTGACACTGGAATGATACAGGTTTCACAACTATTAAAGAAATGACTCACTGACTTCAATACAAAAACTAAGCTAACTCCTTTTAAATGGAATTTTCAGCCACTAGTAATTAAATATCATCTACAGAAAGCTCAGACCTACTCTGAACTGACTCTAATTAGGGCTTTAAGTGTAAGGTGTGGTCAGACTGTGACCTGCAGGGTTTTACATAATCATTACAGAGCGAAACACAGATACATTGAAAAAAGAAAGTAAAGCTTAAAAGGTGCTTTAAAAGATTTTACAGAAACAGATGCTACACTACATTCAGTCTAAATGAATTTCTCAAAAATCAATGAATAATTAAAAAAATGCATGTGCAACATGGCAAAAGCAAAAGTAAGTAATTAATACTGTAGCTGATCAGGAAGTGAGACAGCACTGGCTATTTCCAAAACATCAGTACGGTAAAATGGTCATATTTGTTAGCTTATTACTTGTATACAGACTGAAAAAGAGACAGATTTAATGTAATGTGATCCATCCATGTAATATTTCATATATTAATGTATATTCCAAGTATCTAGTGTATGTTATGCAAGTCTTAGGGAACTGGGGCGATAATGTAGCCAAGCAACTGTCTCTGGCTGCACATTCATACACTAAACCAGGGCTGCCCAAAGTGGGCTTTTTTTATATATAAATACGTATATATAAAATAAATAACTGTTTATGCTGTTTTATTAGTGTGAGGTAACAAAGACTGTTAAATATGTTGGATCCTAATTGTAAATACTTTGTCAGAATCTGAGCATGAGGGCAGAGTGCCACTTTGTGCAGGAAGTCAATCAATTAAGGGAAACTACTTTGGAAACTGGTATCATTTTACATCTTAACAAAACAATAGTTGCTTCCTTTTAGCTCGTGGCCCACCGCCAAATTTCACTTTTGACCCTCCAGGAAAAAAAGTTTGGCCACCCCTGACGAAACTGTCAGCTTTGTTTAGTAAAGAACACCCACAAGAACTATATAAGCAAAGCTTGATTCGAGGTTGGTAATAAAATAAAAACATTTTTCAGCAAATTTCCGTCATATTTGAGTTGTGAGGAATACTTACACTCTAAAGTGTATGGTTCATCCTAAGGTGCTAATACTGTAGATACAAGTCATTACACAGATATGTGCAGAAGGAAAAACAATATTTGAGGAAAATTTAGAAGAACTAGCACCAATGATGTTTCACACACACACACACACACACACACACACACACACACACACACACACACACACACACAGATCAAACAGTGATTAGCACTTGTTTTGACCTACATGGAGTGCCAAGCAGGTGCAGGGTTCTGTAAAGACAGTCTCTTGATATAACTTAAAACACCACTTGTCTATTACTCCAAGCAACTTGAAGATCTTCCACTCACTCAGTTCCACCCACACACACACACACACACACACACACACACACACACACCGAAGCCCAAGCTCTCACAGACTAGTTTAGATTTAGTCCTGGCTGGACCCAGTTGAAGCGTTGGTGGCCGGCGGGAGGCCCTGAAGGAGCAGGGGGCTCAGTTTGGAGAGAAGCCCGGGGCGGGGCAGAGCCTGCAGGGAGGGGAGCAAGGTGGAGAGGCTGGGGGACTGGAGGGAGTACAGACCTGTCATACTGACGGAGGCCGGGAGGGGACAAGAGCCCACCGCGCACACTGAGGAAGACGAGGAGGAGGAGGAGGAAGGGGGTGAGAGTGGGGGGCGGGAGGGTGTGTGGCTGTTGCTGGGAGACCGTAGGATGGAGCGGTGGTGGGGGGGGCGTCTCTTCTCCTGAGGCTTAGGGTCTACAGAGAAGGAGACACAAACACACACACACCGACTCAGAGACATGCGGGGATTGTGTGCACACACAAACATAAAGTGGCCACCAGTTGAAGCTGTCCTTCACAAGAGCCAAGTACTGAGAGAACGATGTCCTGACGCTCTGAGTGAGAAAACCGACAAGATCAGAATCAAATGTGCAAAAAGTTCAGTTGAGAATTATGTGAATATGTTTCCACCCAAATAATCAATTCAATTTGGTCTTGGTGCCTTGGACAGGGCTCATGTGTTTTTTATCCTCAATCTGGGTTCAAACTAATCTGCAGAGGTGACAAAATGCATGCTAAGATAGTAGCAGCAGGAGGGGTCATGCTAAGGTCATGCTAAAGCCGTGCAGGGCTCATGCTGTCGTTCCCGGCGACAGACATCCAGGACATGGATCCATTTGTTCATGTCTCGAAAAATCAAGCTGACCCCAAAACCGGGGGCCCATTTTACATCACCAGCACAACACACCTGAAGCTCGTCACACAGACACATCAGCCGCCCATCAGCCTTTCTTCACGACACCAACAGCAGAAAGAGAGGATGGTACCAAGAGAGAGAGAGAAACTACACCACAGAATGTGTGATGATGAGAGAGAAATGGAGAAGAGAGAAGAGGTGCACCCAGGGAGAGGTGACAGAAAATACCAGCCAGCAACACAAGGAGATGGTTGAGGGATCAACTTACCTCTGACTGGCCCGAGTGTCTTGTTGCCTCCGCGCCCACTGGCGTGCGTGCTGTTGTGCTGCGTGTGAGTTCGGGGTGGGGGGCAGCCAAAAGTGAAGCTCGGGGAGCTGTGCATCTTCGGGGAGGGTGTCTGGCTACTGCTGCTGTGGCTGTTGCAGCGAACGCGACTGAGGGTGTTCTCTGACGCCGAGCCGGACAGACAGCTGCTCGGAAAATCAAGACAAACGCAGAAACGCACGATCCAAGTGTTACATGTGAAATAGAAAGTAAGGAAACTGACAGGCGTCGTCTTTTTGGGTTTAAAATAGACTCACTTGTTGAAGCTCTTGGGAGGCGACGCCTTGCTGCCATTGAGGTGTATTCTTGGTGGAGGATGAGCGTGGATGTGTGTGTTCAGGCCTTTGGTGTTGCGGACATGCTTGAGGATCCAAGCTCGAAGGTTCGTCAGGCAGCTGTGCTCAGACAGCACCAGCCGTGGCCAGGGGTTACACTCTGCCATGTCCAGGGCTGAGATAGCCACGGCACGCCCCACCTGATGCACATCAATTGTTTTACTTCAGAAGTGTCGTATCTTTTAAGCTGAATTTGGTTTAATGCAGTTCTTAAATCTCAAAAATCTTAACATTGCAACACTGGCATGGAAAAATCAGCTGATAACAGGGAGTCAATGCTTGGAATGCAATAAAAGGTTGCTCATCCACATTCCTGTGAGTGAGGAGGAATATTTGTGCAGAAACGGCTGTTGTTGTTCTACCTGTTCAAAAATCTCTGGAGTGTATTTTGGAGGGAATGATGGAGGTGGAGGTGGGGTTGCCCGTCCGTTGTCATGGCAAGCAGGTGGGATGGTGTTCATGGTTTTTCCCGTGTTGTAGTTGCACTCCAAAGTGTAGCTGGTGGGAACCCAATAACAGAAACATGTTAAAAATGAAAAAAAATAGTTCATTTACATTCAATGTAATGACCAAGGACTCAACAGCCTTAAAGCATGACTAAATGTTGCTGACTGATAGACCTCCGCAGGAAAAGCACCACAGACTACACCGGTGTGCATCCAGGGATCTGATATTGAGCTCGTGGAGGAGTACAAATACCTGGGTGTACACCTCAACAATAAACTGGACTGGTCCACTAACACTGAGGCCCTGTATAGAAAGGGCCAAAGTCGTCCTCATCTCCTGAGAAGACTGAGGTCCTTTGGAGTATGTAGGACATTGCTGAGGACTTTCTATGACTCTGTGGTTGCATTTGCAGTCTTTTACACAGTGGTCTGCTGGGGACAGAAAGAGACCTAATAAACTGGTCAGGAGAGCTGGTTCTGTCCTGGACTGCACTCTGGACACCACTGAGGATGTAGGTGAGAGGAGGATGTTAGCCAAGCTGACATCCATCATGGACAACCCCTCCCACCCCATGCAGTGGGGGCCCTTAGCAGCTTCTTTAGTAACAGACTGCTGCATCCAGTGTGTAAGGAGGAAGCGCAATGCAGGTCCTTCATTCCATCAACTGTCAGATTATTCAACTCCACCTAACATAAGACTGTGTTGATGTTGTTTGACAAATTAAGCTCATATCCTTACATTTTGTGCAATATTACATATCATTTACTGTTTAGTATATTTTATTCTTCTGTGCAACACTAGTGACACTATTTATTATTACTTTTAATCTGAAGGCAGCATACATTGCTCTTTTTTCCACAGCCACTGGGGCAATACATACTTTTTACATATTTTTTATATATTTTTTCTACATTTTTTTTCTTTTATATAGTCAAATTTCATTTTGCTTGTCTAATATGTACATATACATAGTCTACTTTTTATTTTTTTCGAATGTTCTCCTCTGCTGCTATTTTTCTTCCCACTGCTTTCACATGCTGCTGTAATGCCCAAATTTCCCAAGCTGGGGATAAATAAAGTTTTATCTTATCTTATCTTGTTTTTTTTGCACTTTTATCCATGTAAATAGTTTAAGATGAGTAGAAGCACCATGAGATAGTACCTGATCAACACTTGATAAAACAATTTTCTTTTAATTCCAGGAAAGCTCACTTTACACTCTCCAAAACAAAGGAAGTGTTCAAAATAGATGGAAGTTGCCATGTGCTATTTTAGCTGACTCCACTGAAAATCGGCTGAAGTTTTGTGATTCCTCTGAAATCCGACCTGTGCAGTAGCCCGATGGCCTTGTGAATGGCCACCCGCCCGCTGCCTTCTTTAGACTGGCCATCTCTCTTGTCTCGCGCATACATGTTTTTCTCCGAGAAATTGCAGCCCAGGAAATCAAAGTGGGCAGAGTTCACAGCGATCAGCCTCGGATACAGCATGTTCTCCACCTGCAGACAGATGTATATAACAAAAAGTATTAGTACCTCTGCTGCATGGGCATAAACAAGCTTGTCAAGGACACAACTCAAAACAACTTCATTAGTTACTGAAATGAAAGAAAATCTTTGCTAAAAAAAAATAATCCAAAAAAACTGCAAAAGGAGGGTAAGGGTAATCTTATTTTCACCTGCTGGCTCTCGTCAGGAAGGTTATTTCCATACATGAAGCATCCCCGTTTAGATGCGTGGCCATGCAAGTCCACATAATATGCCACACCTCCCTCCTGGGGTGGAATAGATTCCTGTTCCTCCACCTGTGGCACTGTTACCTCTACAGTAACAGGAGCTACAGTCTCTGAGGAGCTCAACGAGCTGTTCTGGTCCCCCTTCCCCATCTCTGTGCTGACCCATGCGTTTTCCTCCGTCACCATGGGAACCTCTGGCAGCGAGGGGTTTGCGTCCTTCTCTGCATTTCGTTGGTTCAAGCTGACTTCCAGGGCAGTGAAGGGGGGAGACTGATGCTGATTGGCGGTTTTGATGTTCAGGGGGGTGGTCTCTGTGTGTGAGGAGCTGTTAGAGTGAGTGCTGGACAGGGGATTGTGCAGACGGTTGTGTGTGTGGTGGTACAGCAGCAGTGTTTTGGCTGCATAGATGGAAGGATGCAGCTCAGGGCTGGGGTTCAGGTATTGTCTGTTCAGGTTCACACCCCTGGAATCAGTCCTGCAAGAAAGAGACAGGTTAATATTACTTCAACAAAATCATTTTAACATTTTGACAAAACACAGCACAAGCCCTACATACATATCTGCACTGGGCCAGGTGAAGTTAAGGTCACATCGTGCTATTGCATTTCGTAGATTGTAAAGGCTATTTTCCACAGTTACTCTGTGATGTTGTTTATTTAAGATGAAGAGAAGATTGTACAGATGAACATCATCACATATTTCTGATAATTAAAAGAAGAAGCAGCATACCTCGACACACTGATGAAGAAGTGTCACTGCTACTGATACACCTAATACACCAATGTCTGAGATGCAGGTTGAACCTGTGACTCAGATTTAACCTGCACCTACTGAAACGGTCAAAACGTGACATCCGACCTGTCTCTCCTCACATCTACCTGGCCAGCAGGGTGTTTACATGCACTTGAGTAACTGGGTTACAGTTGGCTTTCTGTAGTAACCTGGTCTCCTAAATGCCATGTATTGTATACAAGAACACCAGTTTCCATAGACGGAGCTTAGAGAAACCTGATTCCTTCAGCCTGATTCCTTGAAAAAGTTGATTTCCTGGCCTTGTATACAGGTAGCTGGTCTGTAATCAGCTTTTAACATATAAATATTACAAACTTCAGATAGGGAAAGCATCACTGCAACAGCACAGCGGCAGGATGAAAGGAGAGATAGCCAACAAATGAATTTGCATTGTAGAGAGAAACTGATCTCTCACCACAGCCTGTTCTCTCGCACACACAAAACCCCACTGTATGCTTAAAATAAATGTAACGCTTCTAAAATAAGGTTGGGTGTAGGGGAGAAATCTAATTATAACAGCAGCGAGGTTTTTAACAGTGCATGTAATCTCGTAACAATGGTGTATCAGTGCAGCATGACAATACATGATGTCAGAGGCCTATTAATAGAACCTTTCAAAACACATTACCAGAGAAGAGAGAGAAAACTCTTTCATATACAAATAACACGACACTTAAAAGCAACAAGAGCGTTTAAAGTAATGCAAACAATGTGATCAAGACCAGAGTTTATACGATCCCAATCACTGAGCCAAAAGATTTTTACAACGCTGTTGTAAGGATGGTGTGTGTGACTACGCGAGCAGCTCTTACCTGTAGTGCCCACGGATCACCCCGTCTGGGTTGAGCATGGGAATGAGCTTGAACACGAACATGTTTCGAAGCGCATGAGCACGAGGGTCATCTCTTCTTAGGATAAAGTTGAGGAAGCCGTTAAACACAAAGGATGAAGGAGTCTCCCCGGGATGCACTCGACTGCTGAGGAAAAACACCTGCAGACGCACAGATTTGATAGTATTCAGTGATTCCACGTCAGTGTTGTGATTAAAAGCCATTAAAGATATCATGTTACCAAAAACAGTACTGATTGTGAGTTTATTAAGATTCAGTAAAAATTAATTGATCCCCAGGGGAAGAATTGCTTTGTTGCAGTAGAAGTTACTAAACACACAGTTAGAAAACACAATAAGTACTTGAAAAGGTAAAAAAAAAAAACTACAAAGTTACAAATACTATAAAGATGACATAGTATTATTATTAGTATCATGGCTAATAATGTGCAAATATTATTAGATTATCATGCGTGACTGAGTGATACCCTTTTGCCAGGGAAGCGGTGTGCTCTTGGAGTGTTGGTGTCAGGAAACAGCTTGGGCAGACGTGGTTCTCGCTCCTCTTGCATGCCGCTGCAGTTGGTCACAGTGAGCAGGTCCACCCTGTTGCCATCTAGAGAGTTGCACAGCAACTCCCTATGGTAATATACCGTGCCCGGTGAACTGACAGTGAGAGGAGTGGAGGACGGAGATTGGTGGGAGAGAAAGTCAGACATTGTACAGATTAATGTGGCAGAGGAAAAAAAGAAAATGGACAATTAGAGGAATTTCCCGACCAAAAAAGCTTAAAATAACACGTGTTGCATGTGTGTGTGTTTTGTTTTACCTGCTTGGACTGAGTTGAGCAGCATTGGTGTAGCTCTTGTCAAACTGCTGCAGCATCTCCTGACACTCACTGTAAGAGAACGGGTAGCAGAAGGAGAAGTAGGTGGTTGCCCCTCGCACCTCCAGCAGCCGGTGGGTGAATGAGAGGATGAACTGGTTGTCTACAATCTGGAAAGTGACAGAGGAGAGACATTTTATTAGAAAGATAATAATAGCTGTCAGGAAGCCAGACTGACAGCACTCTGCCTCACTGCCTCCTGATGGCCACACGCTCTGCCTGACAGCCTCAGAGTATGCGTATGCACCTCAGATGTGGGTCTGTCCCGGACCCTTTCCCACCGGTTCTTGCCAGGTAAAGTGCGTACGAGAGGAGCCATGCCCTGGCTGTAGAGCTTCCTCTGGTTGTTCATGTTCATCACGTTGATCTTCAGTATCTTCCCAGGAGCTGCACCCCGCACACTGAAGTAAAACCATGATCTGAAAAACAAGAACATGATGTAAAAAAGTAATGTAACTCAGTGTGAGGGTTGTGTGCAGCCAGAAAACACATTTACTTACAAAGAAGCATTTTGCATGCCTTTCTCTGTCCTCTCATGTAAGTAACACAAAAAACTCGCTACAAAAGCCAGAAGTTTTGTTACCTGTTTCCATTCTCATTTTCTGTGCCGCCACAGTCTGGCTGCGTCCACACATTGAACTCATAGTCGGGGCTAAGGTTTGACCCTGAGGGGCCACTCCCACTGGGAGCTGTATCGGTTGGAGGGCTCGAGCCGCCCCTCTCCACCTTCTCCACGCGTGCCAGGTTCCCTGAGTCAAACTTGGAGCTGAACACAATATTACCAAAGCGAGCCTCCATGGTTCTGAACTCTGGCCTTTTCTCGCCGCAGGTTCCTCGTGAAGTGCCAGTCCGAGGTCTGATACAGACGGCCTGTTAGGAAATAAGAGAAATTACACTGAGAAAAAATATAGAGGAGGAAAAAGGTGTGCTTCTGGTGAAACATCAAGTGAAATAAACTAAACAAGGAAAGATATGTGGATTCAACAAACAAAAGCAGCCCGTCAGTCTTACATGGTGCAGCCATGTAATACATGGCAGAGTGGCACAGCTACAGTGTTCTGGGACACTTGAAAAGACATTTCTCAGCTAACCAAAGAAACTTAATCAGATTTCTAAACTGGTTCTGGGCCAGTCTATCTAAGCACTGATCTCAGTACCGATGAGTATGATGTACTATATAAAAAATGGGTGAGCTGACAAAAAACAAATTCCCTGCTTGACTAAGTGCTCTCCAAACGGATGTCATCATTCATTTAGTCATGCATCCTAACAGCATGCACTTTACTGGATGCCACAAATAGGATATTGCATGATTAGTCTTACAGTAAATATCTTTAAAGGGACTGTGAGTAGCAAAAAGTCAAATTTCATGTCTCCTCTAGTTTTGATTAGCTTAGTTCTAGATATTTGAAATTGAAGTTAATAGGAATAATTTATATGTGGTAGTGATATCTTTAGATATTTTTTTGTTATCTCTCTAGTCAGAAAATTAAATATATCTTTAATTGGAATTGTGACTTACTTCTAACAATGATGATATCTGGGATTCACATATCAAATAGTCAAACTTGATTTGCACATATCTTTAACTGAACTTATAAAATAAGGAAAAACAAGTAACTTCAGTCTTACTAGTCAAGATGTGACAACAGATATCTTTTAGATGAAGATGCAAATGCATTGACCTGCTTTGATGCAAGTAAACACTTAACAGCGACACCCTGAGGCCACTGAAGAAAGTACAACTACGGCCAAACCATACACAGTATTTTCTGGTTATAACCAATGTTAGCTGGATTCCTGTATTAACTGTACCAACGAAATAGGCAAATTGTTGCACAGTTGCTTGCTCGTCATTACAGCAACAGGACTGCACCCTTGTCCTGCGAGTTAAAACAATGGCTGCTATTTGACGTCCGTTACAGAGCAATAACAACACCAGCTGACCGAGATCTAGCACACAGTAAGGGGGAGTGAAGTAACGGCGAGCGTTACAGTCGGTTCACACGATGCTTTCGTTTACAACTATTTAAATCAGCACATGCTAGCTAACACTTACAACCATGCTAATCTCAGTGGTCAATGTCAAACCGTTAATGTTACACATAGCTAATAACGCTAGCATACGTTTCTAAGCTACAGAGGCTAACTTAGCTACCAGACTAGCAGTCGGTTGTCGAAAACGGCAGTCCTAGCAGCGAATACACGTCTTTTCGTCGTTACATTATCTGTACATTTTAGCTGCGCGTATGCTTATACACGACACAACGAGTTTTCAGTCTTACTAGGCTATTTTCGATCGATGTCCATTTTTGTTTTCATCGTCCTTCTCAACCCTCAATTCATTTCTCTGGTTGCTGCGTTCAGGTCCCTCTGTAAAAATGAAAGCTTGAATTTCGTTGTCGCTTAGCGTCCACAGCAACAAGTAGCAGGATGTTTGTAGTTATCCCCCTGCTCCGACATCAGAGAGAGTTGCAGTACACAAAAGCTGTGGAAGTATTTCACCGATGTTGACAGTGAAAGATAGTAAGAGCCATAGTTACGCTGATACACACACAATTTTACTCTAATCAAGTGTTGTGACGCTATTTGGACTATGTATGGTGGCCCTGCAGTGCAAAATAAAACCAGTCTTGCAGAAAACAAATGCATAAAAGCAAAAACAATGCCAAAATGAAAAAAAATGAAATGAGATACAAATAAAGCAATCAAACAAAACAGAAATCTCAACACTAAAGCACAATGCACATTTTTCTGATTCTGGAGTCAGGAAATTTGAGGAAATACCTGAGGAAGAGTTTGACAGAGTGAACTTTAAACGTGTCAAGCCAGATCTGTACAGCATTCCTGCACATTGCCTCCTGCAGACACTGGTAAAAAGGCTTTAGTACAGAAAAAGACTTCAAGACATTATTAACTCAAAATGTAAGAAAAACAATTTCTAATAGTATTGTATGATACAGAATGTGTTGTTCATCTTCATATTACAACGTTTTTTTTTTAGGTTGAATGGATATTGGCGCAGCAATAATAACTTCGGTATAACTTCTTCTTCAGCTAGGATAAAAATAATTGATTTCTAGTGGTGGAGGAAGCAGTAAGTTAATTGTGTTAATTATTGAGAGGTGTATCTTTATGCTTTGTGCCAGTGCAAGGTTCACTGCCTCGCACCAATGAACCCAAATCTATAATATTCTTAGATATCTGTGATTGTTCTAGGGGCACACTTTCAAAAACACAGACAAACGCATCTGTTTATTATATACGTACATGCAATCAGTAAACAGGAATGAGGCTGGCACCTGCCCTTTCTGGTTGGTGAGATGTTCATCTTTTCTGTTTATTTATTTGTGTGTTTTTGGCAGTTTGTATGTAGAAATGTCATGCTGAATCTTTTGTTTTGTGAAATGTTGCTCTGTCACAAAGTATTTTTTTGAGCATAGCTGCAGTTTCCAGTTGGTTCAGGTAAACTAAGCTTTAAAATAGAGCCGCATCATATAACATGATTGTTCTGCCTGTTTAGCTGAACTGTGTGTTTACCAGTAAGAAATTGATAAATAGTACGGAAGCCACTCTTGGCTTCGTGCCATCCGTAGGGGCTTAATTATCTCATAACAGCTTAATTATCTCTCCACAACAAAAGTTTTGAGATGAGGAGAAAGGACCTTTCCAAGTCCAGTTTCAACTGTTTCAGAGTTGCTGTGAAATAACATGATTCAGTCAGCAGCAGTGATCCATGACCCTCTCTTTGGCCTTTTAAATGAATTGAGGCAGATGTGACAGATGCAACGATTGTTTGCTTATACAGTCATACATGGTGGGAGATGTTAACAGTAATGAATGAATTGATTGTATCATTAGACTCTATGGTCTTATTCGCACCCCAGTTAAACCTGCATGACAGCAAACAAGCTGTAAGCACAATATTGACACATGAACACCTTCAAAGTTGATTCAGTGAATCTGTCAGCCAACTTTTGTGTTTAGACATCCAGCAGACACAAAGCAACATTAGTAATAACTCGAAGTCGTTAGTCTCGTCACCTGACAAATGTAAGTCCGTTCAGTCTCCTTTTAATGCGCTCTTTCTCCCAAGAAAATCATGTGGCCCTTTAGCTGCTAAATGTGCCGCTATGTTTCCTGTTAAGTCCCAAAGTTCACCCATGTCTGTGGGTACTGGGGATGTAGCCTGCAGCGGATGTTTCACTGCAAACAGCTGCATGCGTCGACCAAAAACTACACTTCAGTGAGACTGAACCGAACCAAAACAAACCGCAAAACCAACACAATGAGCTGAAAGATGCTGAAACACAAATTTTCTGTATGTTCGTCACTGCAGGGGACCCCTTTCACATTTCACACAGTCATTTGACCAATTCTTGGTGCAAAATGTTGATCAGAGCAGCTTTAACATCTGCCCAACACATCTGGTCCTGAGAAAGACCACCTTATGATGTTGTCATTCACTGTGTCATGTCATGTATTCTTCTTCTGTATTTACCGTAGACAAAAATGGTGAAATAGTTTGCAAACATCTTTTTATCCTGCTCTCTCAAGTTTACAGGTGAGGTGTCACATGATCTCAGGATAACAAATTAGTTTTCTTGTAATAATGCCTTAATTATCACGAGAAAACAAAATATTGTTTTCTTGTAATTAGTCTATTTCCAAGCAATTGCATTGTCTAATTTCTGGAAATTACAATCACAGCAATGATTTTGTGAGAACAAGTGGCTCAGCTGCCTACTGTACATTTCTGACAGACTTGTGAAGCCACAGGTCTCCTTTGGACTTGTGCTGGTGCATTAGTTAACACAGAGTTGGTTATCAATGATAATCAGCAACCCTTTCTCTGGCCTTAAAAATTAACAAATACGAATGTAACATAACATAATAAGACTTTATTATGAGATCATGGTGAGACGCCAACTTAGAAATGGACAGACTGATCAGGGATCAGTAGAATTCTCTGATCACTTAAAGACCATCTTTGCAGCAGTAAGTTTAGCCAAACATCTGGCGCAGTCAGATATACTTTTTGTTAGAAGAAAGTACAACATTGCGCTCTAAAATATTAATAAGTGTAGCAAAAAACAACTGGACAGATGTTTTATTATTAATATCTTTTACAAAAAGTGCTCTTATATTTACACCTTTTCCTTCCCATCAAGGTGTCTTGACATGGCCGTATTGTGATTATTGTTGTTATTATTATGACCCCAACCAGCAGGAAAATCACTTTCCTTGTCAAGTCGTTGCTTTCGACATAAACTTAAACCAATACGTGGTTGTCTGGGATATTATAAGTATATTTTTTAATCCTTGTGTGAAGACTACAGATGGCTGACTTCCTCCAAGACTCATTGAGAAGTGCAGCTGTTCACAGGAACCACTTTTCCATCTTCAGCTTGAGATGCTCACTGTAGAGATGTCAGCTCACTGCAGGACTGTACCACTGTGGAAACAGGGAGCTCGTTCGCTCACCTCTTGAAGACTTGGTTTGGACTTTTACTCTCTGTGTGTGTGTGTGTGTGTGTGTGTCCCAAGCTTGAGAGCAAACAACTGTTCGACCAAACTCTCTGATGTGAATGAACTCAGTTTGGAGCATTTTATTTGTGACGTGAGTTCAGTCGAGCTCCAGAGAATCACTGTTTTTAATCACAGTTGAAATGAAACAGTTTCCACAATGTGAAAAAACTTTGCAGACATTTGAGAGACAAACTGTTTGATATAATAACACTGGAGAAGCTGAACCTTTGATCCATTTCATTTATTATGGATAATTTGGTGCAAAAAGAGTCTGCAGGTACAAGAACATTGCATTTTGATGCAAATACACTCATCTGACATTTATATATATTTTTTTATCAATGTCTTTTCCAGAGAGCAAGCCAAGTGGCGACTGTGGCAAGGAAAAACTCCGCTTTACGAAGAAACCTTGGGAGGAACCGGACTCTCTGGGGTGGCCCATCCTCCTGAGGGCTGGGGGACCTGCTGGTGCTCCTGTCAACGGACAGGCTCTTCATCCTTCCTCTGCTGGAGGTGGTCTTCATCCATCCTCTCCTGGAGGTGGTCTTCATCCTTCCTCTGCTGGAGGTGGTCTTCATCCTTCCGCTGATGGAGGTGGTCTTCATCCATCCTCTGATGGGTGTGCTGGTGGGCCATCTCAGACCTGTAAAAGATAAGACAGGGGGAAACCATACCTACCTTATCACATCCCGGGGTTGATCCTCTGACCTCGAGTCCTGCAGAGTTCAGTCCAGCTGGAACAGAAACACACGTGAACACAGGAAGTTCATCGTTCTTTTGTCTTTTTTCTTGCTCCATTTCTCTCCTCAGCTGTGATCAGTCTGAAGTGCTGTCTGAGTGTCATGATCCGTGCTCTGCACGCTGGTTTTTGTTAAGTTCCTCATTGTGTGTTGTCTTTGTCTTAGTCAAGATTTGAAGGATGTATGAATAACCCTTGTCCATAGTGTGTGTGTTATCCTAGTTCCCTTAGTTGTGTTTCTCTTTGTGTTTAATAAATTTAATTAATTGTACCAAGCGCCCCCTTGTGTGTCTGCATGTGGGTTCTACCCCTTAGTTCTTAGTCCCCACTTCCCTGATACTGAGGACATTTAAGGAACATCAGTGTTTTGCGTCATGTCTCTTATAAAAAAGGATGTAGGAGCTTTGGTTCTGCCGCTCACATACAGAGGCACCAGTTGTTTCGGTGACCTGAGCATCATTGTAGGTGAACCAGCGGTCATTCGAGTCGATCGGTCCGACGTCCAGATCCAGCCCATGAGAGATGTAGTGTCCTAACAGGAGAGGAATCGGTGTTAGGTGGGTTGTCACAGGACTCGGTGGATGATGTGAACATGAACTGACGTTAACTGATACCAGACAACAGTGAAAGTAAGAAAAGGTTTGTGTCTGACTTTCTCAATGGAAAAAAAAAAACAGGTGCATAGGATCAAATGTTTTCCAACTTGTACAGTCATACAGTGACTGACAGCAGCAGCAGCCAATAGCAGAATGTAGGAAAGCTGCTGGTCAACAAAGAAAGATAAAGATTTCTATTCATGTTGAACGTGAGCGTAAATAAAATAAAATGTTATCTTACCTTCTTCTGTCCCGGAGCCGACATGACTGATGATGCTGACCAGACTCAAGCAGCAGCCACCCTGCGACGGAGCACAGATGATCAGAGTTAGTACACACAGTCCACATGTTGACTTACAGCCACCACAGTCTGATGATTGATTTATTTTGTTATCAGGTCATTCAGTTGTTCTTACTTGTTGAGAGGAGACCACGAGGTCTCTGCAGAGGAAGACGGGGCAGTGGACCTTTTGGAGCTCGAAGTTGTCGGTGTACTTGAAGCGCTTCAGGTGTAAGACGAGCACCCTGCAGACAGACAGAAGATGTTTTAGCAGCAGGTGACAGAGGAAAAAGATTCCATTTTGATTCATCTCAATTCTTCCCGAGGGTCAGTGGAGCCCAGTTTGACACCAGTGGGTCCACCAGTATCATCACTGGGCACCGTGGTCAGGAATTTGGTCATTTGTTGATGTTACTTACTTAGGCAGGTTCACGAATGCTGAGCGCTGGCCTGATGTGGTGCCTCCACACTCGCACCGATACTCCAGCTTCTCCTCCTGCAGAACAGCACAGAACCCACAGGTTAGTACTTTGATACTGGATTTACATGCACAACAGCACAACATCTACACATCCCTCCACATGGCCACATGAGCAGTGGTGCTGGGACTGAAATGTCTTTTCTACATCATATTATCACATTCTATCAGTGGGATGTAAGGGGACTGACTGAGGAGAAGTGTTTCATACCTTCTGGTAGTCCTCGAGCATGCCCATCACCGTCCCTCCTTCAGGTAACAGGTCGAGGGACAGGTTAGTGAACTCCTCCTGTCTGATGGATTCTTCTCCACAGCTACACGTTCAAGAGAAAACAGAGTTAGAAAACAGCTGCACATTTATTTGCTGGCAAACACATGAACAGCGGTGGATGTAACTAAGTACATTTACTCAAGTGTATAAGTGTGAGGTACTTTGAGTATTTTCTTCTGATGCTGCTTTATACTTCACTACAATTCAGAGAGCAATACTCTACTTTCTACTGCACTACATCTATTTTGACAGCTTTAGTCACTTGACACATTTAGATTTTTACATATAAAACACATGGAGAGTATATAAACTATGAGCTTTTGTTATAAATGAAATGACTGAACCTAACAATACATACATTAAGAGCTGAAATGACAAATATTTTGATCATATTTCAAGTTATTTTTCATGTAAAAATGCTTTCATTTCATGGCTCCAGCCACTCAAATGTGAGCGTTTGCTGATTTTTCTTCAAATCAATTGAAATAATTGTATAACAGTTTTCTGCATTGACTTCTTTTGTTTTTGATACTTGAAGTATTTTCTCTTGATGACACTTAGATGCTTTTACTTAAGTAGCATTGTCAATGCAGGACTTTTCGTTGGACTGGAGTTGGACTGCACATGAGTGTGTGTGTGTGTGTGATGTGTGTGACTGCGTTGGCATACCTCTTGCAGGTCCTGGTCTTCTGCATCTTAAACAGCAGCTGATCCTCCACTGGACACCTGTAGCTCATGTCCATTGTGGCCGCCATCACCCGAAGCTCCACGCCCAGAGATCGTATCTGGTCCAGCACGGAAATGAGGAACTCATGAGCGTCCTGCAGAGAAACACACACAGTCAGACAAAGGAGCTCATACACAGAGGAGAACCTATCAGCAAACGGTGAAACAATATTACAACATTAAACCAGCTTACGTACTTTCTGTTCGAAATCCTCGAACTCCGGGCTCCAGACAGAGGCCGCCTCCTTGAACTTAATGGTGAGGATAAATTTGTGGGTCAAATCACTGGAAAAGTGAGACGCTTTGATGTCCATGAATAATCTGGAGAGGAGAATAAAAGGGTCAGAGGCTTTGTCTCTTTTGTTGTTGTTCATGGTACGACTTGAGAATAAACTGAGTGGTTGTTTCGGATGGTTGCTTTACCTCATGAGTTCAGCCTCAGGGAGCAAACTCCACACCTGCTCCTGAGAGCTGATGGCTGTAACAAAGTCCTCCAGCGTCAGGAGGCTCTGCAGGCTGGAGTTGATGTAGCAGAAGTTGGCAGGGTTGGGGAACCTGACACACAAACATAACACGAGTCAGACATCTCAGAATCATTTTACTTTGATGGATGCATGTCTCTACAGCACTGGTTCTTGTGTGTGTGTGTGTGTGTGTGTGTGTGTGTGTGTGTGTGTGTGTGTGTGTGTGTGTGTGCGTGTGTGTTTGTGTGTGTACACACATGCAGATGTACTTACCCAAGACTTGTAAAGTTGACGGGCTTCACAGTGGAGATGATCTCCGTCTTGGGCTCAGCTGGAGGATCATTGTTGTCCTCTGTGCTGGTCACCTGCTCTACCTGGTCAGGAGGAGAGTTGTTCTGTTCCTGTGGGGTCTCTTCTTCAGCAGCTGGTGCAACCTGTCATAAATGATACTGGAGTCAGGAAATAGTCATGCAGAGACACACTCATCAAGTCATAAATGTCTGCATCGTGTCGAGTGATGCACTTTGTGACACTCATACATACCTTCCCAAACTTCTTTCCCCGAAGGCGGCCAAAGAGCCGACGCCACCACGGGATCTTTGGGCCCTTCTTCTTGGCAGCAGGAGCATCTGGGACAGACCCACTGTTGACAAAGAGAAATGGAGTTATTTTTTTCTGTTGTGCAATCACAACATACTGTATATGTATATATGTATATGTGTATATGAGAAATTATTTAGAGGGATCATTTAAGGCAGTGGTCCCCAACCGCGGACCGGTCAACGCTTGACAGTTTTACAGCAGAGGGAAGGGGGTATAGGTAGATTGTTTATATTGGAATATATGGTAATAATAATAATAATAAATACAACAGCAATAATAATAATAATAATAATAATAATAATAACTATTATAATAAACGGAAAGCATTCAACTTTATCAGAAGCTTCCTCGTAACATTGCACCAACAACATAACATGAGTATAACATCAAAGTCTCAGGTAACATCCTCTCTGCCCCCTAAATAAATTATTTAAAAAAATAACCTGTCGCAACAAATCCATATTTCAAGCAGGACTGCTGGTATTGTCTGCTAAAAGCTTTCTTTTTCTTGGAAGTCGTCGCTTGTTCTTCTGTCTCTTCACTGGGCCTTTTCCCCTTAGCAAACAAACTTTCTGAACACGTCTGTTTTTACTCATTTTGCGAGCTTGTGGGTTAAATTTGAGCGCTCACGCGACCGAGATGTAACCGAGAGGATCCGGTCATTTTTCAAAATAAATGACTTTTCAAAATAAAAGATCGTTCGGACTCAGATAATAAATAAAACGGAAATTATTCATTATTTCTTGTGCGGCCCGGCACCAATTGATCCACGGACCGGGACCGATTCGCGGATTTAAGGAATCATTCACTTCCCAGTCTGAGGTGAATTCCGGCTTGGACTGCCTGGAACAGGTTTTGAGTCTGTCAGGGTGAGTCCTGAAAGATGAGTCCCTGCCAAGTCTAAAGTCTTCATGGGCAAAATTCCAGTCTGCATCCAGGTCTTTTCAACATTGTGTTCATGGTATTTTACATAACTGACACCAACTACATTCAGAGCATCTTTGCTCAATAAAATTTGTGTTTCCTGACACGCATGGTTTTCTCTGAACAAGGAAGCTAACGGGCCGGACCATGCAGGTGAAGAAACCGTCAGGACAACACTATGACAGCAGTGATGGATTTACTTACCTCCTCTGAGAGTCGTGTGTCTGCCTCCTCTGATCTGCTTCCACAACATAGTTTTTAGATCTCTGTACAGAAAAATAAAGAGAATGAAATGATGAAACATCATGTATCTACACAGCTGACATGAAGTGGCTTCACAGAAAGCATCTAGCACAGTGTGAAGTGTGAAGCTGAAATCAAGTCAAAGTGATGTTAACAGTAGAAAATGTGGAGTACATCTCCATGACATACCTTTCCAAAACAGCCAAATAGTCGATCCATCGTTGAAAGTTTTCTATTCGTGTCACGAGTCCAAGCAAAATGTGTCCAAACTCACTGAAACTAGTTTCATCTCCAAGGTGATCCGCAGGTAAAGTCATAGACTTTACCTGCAGGCTCTGTGACATCACTGGATTCCGTGCTTTATCTACGCTCTGATTGGCTGAAAATGCTGGAGGTCATTTACATATAACCATGGAGCTGTTTCTGTTGTATGTCAGTTGGTCTTAGACAAAAACTACAAATATGTGAAATTCAAATAAAAACAAAGTGAAACAAGTCAATTTATTACAGAAACCCCAATTACAACCTGCTGCACTGGGCACTAATGAACAAATACATATCTGAATGAACTCAGTAAATGTAGAAAAACCTTTTTGAAACCTGACAAAGTTTTGTTAACATTTAACATAACACAACTAACATAACTGACAGTTCAGAGCATTCAGAGCTGAGATCAGTCACTGAGTTTTCTGATGGGACTTGACGAAGCTCGTTTTTGTGGTCCTTTACTTTAAGTTGCAATTTATGACGGCAGAAAACCACTAACTGAATCATCATTTTTATTATTATTAAGTTCTTTTGCATATCAATCTTGCTTTAAAGGAAACACACACTGGAAATGTATGATGCCAGTCAAAACAATAATCCATAATACATAAGAAATCATCATGGCAGCGTGCAGTGAAACAACCTGATCTACAATCAGACAAAACAAAGGCATCAAGCTACTGTTGTAGACGCAAAGTGAAAAATGACTGTAAAAATACAGATTTCGTCCATCATCCTCCTGTGCTTTACTTAACAACATAACTGTGGTTGAATCAAAGTCAGCCTCGCCCTGTTATCTTATTTTGTGCTGAATTTATATTGACTTTTCTTTTTTGTGTTACTGCATGATGCTAGCATGCATGCAGGTGTTAAGTCAACGTTAGCTAATATCTCCCCTTTAGCGGCTGCATGGACCAAATTTGATATCTTTGTGTTATATCTGTTATATCTTTCTAATTTATTTGACTTCTGCAGCAACAGGATTGGATTTCTATGCAATCAACAAACGGTGGCACTGTAATTAAACCCAAAAGTTCAATTTAAAAACCCCACATCCCTCGAACAACGAGTCTGATCGACTTGAAATTGCACACACAAGTCCAGCTCAGTGTGCTCAACAAAAAGCCTCTTGGACCATAAAACTCCACCATTTTGTGATGTCGGCCATTTTGTGATGTCGGCCATTTTTAATTTTCCACCATTTTTAATTTTTAATTTTTCACGTCCTGCTCTCCTCCCGGACAACAGACAGGGCCCAGCATCCTCTATCCCATTTGTTGTTGAGCTGTTTCAAGTTTTCTGTCCCTCTGGACTGGGGAAACTTGTCCTCATGTTTTGTTTCTCATAATGATAAAATATTTAAGAAAAATGATATTATTGTTTAATGAGGCACAGAGGTGATTATCATGAAAACATCCTATAATTTCTATTTGGTGAATGCATTGCATGCAGGCAATCTACTTACTACACCTCATATATGCTTTCTCCATTATCACATTCTATGAGTGAGGTGGGGCAGAAAGACAAAACTGTGGCTCATATTTAAAGGACATGTTCTGAACCGCAAGGTTAAAAAAAAACTGCTTAATGCTGTGTGTCCAAAAATAATGATAGGTCTCCTCATATCTTTAATTCATATTTCCTGTCACATTGTTTATTCTCATGCACAGACTTGGATGCAAAACTGCAATACTGTCTATATGAAAAGCGCTATACAAAAAAAGGTATTATTCTTATTATTCTTCTTATTATTATTATTACCCCAACATAACCAGCAGGAATATCACTTTTCTTGTCAAGTCTTGGCTTTAGACATAAACTTAAACCTTGTCTGTGATATTATAAGCATAATATGTTTTTAAATCCTTGTAGTCGTCTGAAAGATGTGTGAAGACTACAGATGGCTGACTTCCTCCAAGACTCATTGAGAAGTGCAGCTGTTCACAGGAACCACTTTTCCATCTTCAGCTTGAGATGCTCACTGTAGAGATGTCAGCTCACTGCAGGACTGTACCACTGTGGAAACAGGGAGCTCGTTCGCTCACCTCTTGAAGACTTGGTTTGGACTTTTACTCTGTGTGTGTGTGTGTGTGTGTGTGTGTGTGTCCCAAGCTTGAGAGCAAACAACTGTTCGACCAAACTCTCTGATGTGAATGAACTCAGTTTGGAGCATTTTATTTGTGACGTGAGTTCAGTCGAGCTCCAGAGAATCACTGTTTTTAATCACAGTTGAAATGAAACAGTTTCCACAATGTGAAAAAACTTTGCAGACATTTGAGAGACAAACTGTTTGATATAATAACACTGGAGAAGCTGAACCTTTGATCCATTTCATTTATTATGGATAATTTGGTGCAAAAAGAGTCTGCAGGTACAAGAACATTGCATTTTGATGCAAATACACTCATCTGATATTTATATATATTTTTTTATCAATGTCTTTTCCAGAGAGCAAGCCAAGTGGCGACTGTGGCAAGGAAAAACTCCGCTTTACGAAGAAACCTTGGGAGGAACCGGACTCTCTGGGGTGGCCCATCCTCCTGAGGGCTGGGGGACCTGCTGGTGCTCCTGTCAACGGACAGGCTCTTCATCCTTCCTCTGCTGGAGGTGGTCTTCATCCTTCCGCTGATGGAGGTGGTCTTCATCCATCCTCTGCTGGAGGTGGTCTTCATCCTTCCTCTGCTGGAGGTGGTCTTCATCCTTCCGCTGATGGAGGTGGTCTTCATCCATCCTCTGATGGGTGTGCTGGTGGGCCATCTCAGACCTGTAAAAGATAAGACAGGGGGAAACCATACCTACCTTATCACATCCCGGGGTTGATCCTCTGACCTCGAGTCCTGCAGAGTTCAGTCCAGCTGGAACAGAAACACACGTGAACACAGGAAGTTCATCGTTCTTTTGTCTTTTTTCTTGCTCCATTTCTCTCCTCAGCTGTGATCAGTCTGAAGTGCTGTCTGAGTGTCATGACCCGTGCTCTGCACGCTGGTTTTTGTTAAGTTTCTCATTGTGTGTTGTCTTTGTCTTAGTCAAGATTTGAAGGATGTATGAATAGCCCTTGTCCATAGTGTGTGTGTTATCCTAGTTCCCTTAGTTGTGTTTCTCTTTGTGTTTAATAAATTTAATTAATTGTACCAAGCGCCCCCTTGTGTGTCTGCATGTGGGTTCTACCCCTTAGTTCTTAGTCCCCACTTCCCTGACACTGAGGACATTTAAGGAACATCAGTGTTTTGCGTCATGTCTCTTATAAAAAAGGATGTAGGAGCTTTGGTTCTGCCGCTCACATACAGAGGCACCAGTTGTTTCGGTGACCTGAGCATCATTGTAGGTGAACCAGCGGTCATTCGAGTCGATCGGTCCGACGTCCAGATCCAGCCCATGAGAGATGTAGTGTCCTAACAGGAGAGGAATCGGTGTTAGGTGGGTTGTCACAGGACTCGGTGGATGATGTGAACATGAACTGACGTTAACTGATACCAGACAACAGTGAAAGTAAGAAAAGGTTTGTGTCTGACTTTCTCAATGAAAAAAAAACAGGTGCATAAGATCAAATGTTTTCCAACTTGTACAGTCATACAGTGACTGACAGCAGCAGCAGCCAATAGCAGAATGTAGGAAAGCTGCTGGTCAACAAAGAAAGATAAAGATTTCTATTCATGTTGAACGTGAGCGTAAATAAAATAAAATGTTATCTTACCTTGTTCTGTCCCGGAGCCGACATGACTGATGATGCTGACCAGACTCAAGCAGCAGCCACCCTGCGACGGAGCACAGATGATCAGAGTTAGTACACACAGTCCACATGTTGACTTACAGCCACCACAGTCTGATGATTGATTTATTTTGTTATCAGGTCATTCAGTTGTTCTTACTTGTTGAGAGGAGACCACGAGGTCTCTGCAGAGGAAGACGGGGCAGTGGACCTTTTGGAGCTCGAAGTTGTCGGTGTACTTGAAGCGCTTCAGGTGTAAGACGAGCACCCTGCAGACAGACAGAAGATGTTTTAGCAGCAGGTGACAGAGGAAAAAGATTCTATTTTGATTCATCTCAATTCTTCCTGAGGGTCAGTGGAGCCCAGTTTGACACCAGTGGGTCCACCAGTATCATCACTGGGCACCGTGGTCAGGAATTTGGTCATTTGTTGATGTTACTTACTTAGGCAGGTTCACGAATGCTGAGCGCTGGCCTGATGTGGTGCCTCCACACTCGCACCGATACTCCAGCTTCTCCTCCTGCAGAACAGCACAGAACCCACAGGTTAGTACTTTGATACTGGATTTACATGCACAACAGCACAACATCTACACATCCCTCCACATGGCCACATGAGCAGTGGTGCTGGGACTGAAATGTCTTTTCTACATCATATTATCACATTCTATCAGTGGGATGTAAGGGGACTGACTGAGGAGAAGTGTTTCATACCTTCTGGTAGTCCTCGAGCATGCCCATCACCGTCCCTCCTTCAGGTAACAGGTCGAGGGACAGGTTAGTGAACTCCTCCTGTCTGATGGATTCTTCTCCACAGCTACACGTTCAAGAGAAAACAGAGTTAGAAAACAGCTGCACATTTATTTGCTGGCAAACACATGAACAGCGGTGGATGTAACTAAGTACATTTACTCAAGTGTATAAGTGTGAGGTACTTTGAGTATTTTCTTCTGATGCTGCTTTATACTTCACTACAATTCAGAGAGCAATACTCTACTTTCTACTTCACTACATCTATTTTGACAGCTTTAGTCACTTGACACATTTAGATTTTTACATATAATATATAATATATATAAACTATGAGCTTTTGTTATAAATGAAATGACTGAACCTAACAATACATACATTAAGAGCTGAAATGACAAATATTTTGATCATATTTCAAGTTATTTTTCATGTAAAAATGCTTTCATTTCATGTCTCCAGCCACTCAAATGTGAGCGTTTGCTGATTTTTCTTCAAATCAATTGAAATAATTGTATAACAGTTTTCTGCATTGACTTCTTTTGTTTTTGATACTTGAAGTATTTTCTCTTGATTACACTTAGATGCTTTTACTTAAGTAGCATTGTCAATGCAGGACTTTTCGTTGGACTGGAGTATTTTTACAGTGTGGTATCAGTACTTTTACTTCAGTAAAGGGTCTGAACACTTCCTCCACCGCTGCACATGAGTGTGTGTGTGTGTGTGATGTGTGTGACTGCGTTGGCATACCTCTTGCAGGTCCTGGTCTTCTGCATCTTAAACAGCAGCTGATCCTCCACTGGACACCTGTAGCTCATGTCCATTGTGGCCGCCATCACCCGAAGCTCCACGCCCAGAGATCGTATCTGGTCCAGCACGGAAATGAGGAACTCATGAGCGTCCTGCAGAGAAACACACACAGTCAGACAAAGGAGCTCATACACAGAGGAGAACCTATCAGCAAACGGTGAAACAATATTACAACATTAAACCAGCTTACGTACTTTCTGTTCGAAATCCTCGAACTCCGGGCTCCAGACAGAGGCCGCCTCCTTGAACTTAATGGTGAGGATAAATTTGTGGGTCAAATCACTGGAAAAGTGAGACGCTTTGATGTCCATGAATAATCTGGAGAGGAGAATAAAAGGGTCAGAGGCTTTGTCTCTTTTGTTGTTGTTCATGGTACGACTTGAGAATAAACTGAGTGGTTGTTTCGGATGGTTGCTTTACCTCATGAGTTCAGCCTCAGGGAGCAAACTCCACACCTGCTCCTGAGAGCTGATGGCTGTAACGAAGTCCTCCAGCGTCAGGAGGCTCTGCAGGCTGGAGTTGATGTAGCAGAAGTTGGCAGGGTTGGGGAACCTGACACACAAACATAACACGAGTCAGACATCTCAGAATCATTTTACTTTGATGGATGCATGTCTCTACAGCACTGGTTCTTGTGTGTGTGTGTGTGTGTGTGTGTGTGTGTGTGTGTGTTTGTGTGTGTACACACATGCAGATGTACTTACCCAAGACTTGTAAAGTTGACGGGCTTCACAGTGGAGATGATCTCCGTCTTGGGCTCAGCTGGAGGATCATTGTTGTCCTCTGTGCTGGTCACCTGCTCTACCTGGTCAGGAGGAGAGTTGTTCTGTTCCTGTGGTGTCTCTTCTTCAGCAGCTGGTGCAACCTGTCATAAATGATATTGGAGTCAGGAAATAGTCATGCAAAGACACACTCATCAACTCATAAATGTCTGCATCGTGTCGAGTGATGCACTTTGTGACACTCATACATACCTTCCCAAACTTCTTTCCCCGAAGGCGGCCAAAGAGCCGACGCCACCACGGGATCTTTGGGCCCTTCTTCTTGGCAGCAGGAGCGTCTGGGAAAGACCCACTGTTGACAAAGAGAAATGGAGTTATTTTTTTCTGTTGTGCAATCACAACATACTGTATATGTATATATGTATATGTGTATATGAGAAATTATTTAGAGGGATCATTTAAGGCAGTGGTCCCCAACCGCAGACCGATCGACGCTTGACAGTTTTACAGCAGAGGGAAGGGGGTATAGGTAGATTGTTTATATTGGAATATATGGTAATAATAATAATAATAATAATAATAATAATAATAAATATAAATATAATAATAAAAGCATAATAATGAAAGCATTCAACTTTATCAGAAGCTTCCTCGTAACATTGCACCAACAACATAACATGAGTATAACATCAAAGTCTCTGGTAACATCCTCTCTGCCCCCTAAATAAATTATTTTAAAAAATAACCTGTCGCAACAAATCCATATTTCAAGCAGGACTGCTGGTATTGTCTGCTAAAAGCTTTCTTTTTCTTGGAAGTCGTCGCTTGTTCTTCTGTCTCTTCACTGGGCCTTTTCCCCTTAGCAAACAAACTTTCTGAACACGTCTGTTTTTACTCATTTTGCGAGCTTGTGGGTTAAATTTGAGCGCTCACGCGACCGAGATGTAACCGAGAGGATCCGGTCATTTTTCAAAATAAATGACTTTTCAAAATAAAAGATCGTTCGGACTCAGATAATAAATAAAACGGAAATTATTCATTATTTCTTGTGCGGCCCGGCACCAATTGATCCACGGACCGATTCGCGGATTTAAGGAATCATTCACTTCCCAGTCTGAGGTGAATTTCGGCTTGGACTGCCTGGAACAGGTTTTGAGTCTGTCAGGGTGAGTTCTGAAAGATGAGTCCCTGCCAAGTCTAAAGTCTTCATGGGCAAAATTCCAGTCTGCATCCAGGTCTTTTCAACATTGTGTTCATGGTATTTTACATAACTGACACCAACTACATTCAGAGCATCTTTGCTCAATAAAATTTGTGTTTCCTGACACGCATGGTTTTCTCTGAACAAGGAAGCTAACGGGCCGGACCATGCAGGTGAAGAAACCGTCAGGACAACACTATGACAGCAGTGATGGATTTACTTACCTCCTCTGAGAGTCGTGTGTCTGCCTCCTCTGATCTGCTTCCACAACATAGTTTTTAGATCTCTGTACAGAAAAATAAAGAGAATGAAATGATGAAACATCATGTATCTACACAGCTGACATGAAGTGGCTTCACAGAAAGCATCTACTGAACAGTGTGAAGTGTGAAGCTGAAATCAAGTCAAAGTGATGTTAACAGTAGAAAATGTGGAGTACATCTCCATGACATACCTTTCCAAAACAGCCAAATAGTCGATCCATCGTTGAAAGTTTTCTATTCGTGTCACGAGTCCAAGCAAAATGTGTCCAAACTCACTGAAACTAGTTTCATCTCCAAGGTGATCTGCAGGTAAAGTCATAGATTTTTACCTGCAGGTTCTGTGACATCACTGGATTCCGTGCTTTATCTACGCTCTGATTGGCTGAAAATGCTGGAGGTCATTTACATATAACCATGGAGCTGTTTCTGTTGTATGTCAGTTGGTCTTAGACAAAAACTACAAATTTGTGAAATTCAAATAAAAACAAAGTGAAACAAGTCAATTTATTACAGAAACCCCAATTACAACCTGCTGCACTGGGCACTAATGAACAAATACATATCTGAATGAACTCAGTAAATGTAGAAAAACCTTTTTGAAACCTGACAAAGTTTTGTTAACATTTAACATAACACAACTAACATAACTGACAGTTCAGAGCATTCAGAGCTGAGATCAGTCACTGAGTTTTCTGATGGGACTTGACGAAGCTCGTTTTTGTGGTCCTTTACTTTAAGTTGCAATTTATGACGGCAGAAAACCACTAACTGAATCATCATTTTTATTATTATTAAGTTCTTTTGCATATCAATCTTGCTTTAAAGGAAACACACACTGGAAATGTATGATGCCAGTCAAAACAATAATCCATAATACATAAGAAATCATCATGGCAGCGTGCAGTGAAACAACCTGATCTACAATCAGACAAAACAAAGGCATCAAGTTACTGTTGTAGACGCAAAGTGACAAATGACTGTAAAAATACAGATTTCGTCCATCCTCCTCCTGTGCTTTACTTAACAACATAACTGTGGTTGAATCAAAGTCAGCCTCGCCCTGTTATCTTATTTTGTGCTGAATTTATATTGACTTTTCTTTTTTGTGTTACTGCATGATGCTAGCATGCATGCAGGTGTTAAGTCAACGTTAGCTAATATCTCCCCTTTAGCGGCTGCGTGGACCAAATTTGATATCTTTGTGTTATATCTGTTATATCTTTCTAATTTATTTGACTTCTGCAGCAACAGGATTGGATTTCTATGCAATCAACAAACGGTGGCACTGTAATTAAACCCAAAAGTTCAATTTAAAAACCCCACATCCCTCGAACAACGAGTCTGATCGACTTGAAATTGCACACACAAGTCCAGCGCAGTGTGCTCAACAAAAAGCCTCTTGGACCATAAAACTCCACCATTTTGTGATGTCGGCCATTTTGTGATGTCGGCCATTTTTAATTTTCCACCATTTTTAATTTTTAATTTTTCACGTCCTGCTCTCCTCCCGGACAACAGACAGGGCCCAGCATCCTCTATCCCATTTGTTGTTGAGCTGTTTCAAGTTTTCTGTCCCTCTGGACTGGGGAAACTTGTCCTCATGTTTTGTTTCTCATAATGATAAAATATTTAAGAAAAATGATATTATTGTTTAATGAGGCACAGAGGTGATTATCATGAAAACATCCTATAATTTCTATTTGGTGAATGCATTGCATGCAGGCAATCTACTTACTACACCTCATATATGCTTTCTCCATTATCACATTCTATGAGTGAGGTGGGGCAGAAAGACAAAACTGTGGCTCATATTTAAAGGACATGTTCTGAACCGCAAGGTTAAAAAAAAATTGCTTAATGCTGTGTGTCCAAAAATAATGATAGGTCTCCTCATATCTTTAATTCATATTTCCTGTCACATTGTTTATTCTCATGCACAGACTTGGATGCAAAACTGCAATACTGTCTATATGAAAAGCGCTATACAAAAAAAGGTATTATTATTATTATTATTACCCCAACATAACCAGCAGGAAAATCACTTTTCTTGTCAAGTCTTGGCTTTAGACATAAACGTAAACCTTGTCTGTGATATTATAAGCATAATATGTTTTTAAATCCTTGTAGTCGTCTGAAAGATGTGTGAAGACTACAGATGGCTGACTTCCTCCAAGACTCATTGAGAAGTGCAGCTGTTCACAGGAACCACTTTTCCATCTTCAGCTTGAGATGCTCACTGTAGAGATGTCAGCTCACTGCAGGACTGTACCACTGTGGAAACAGGGAGCTCGTTCGCTCACCTCTTGAAGACTTGGTTTGGACTTTTACTCTCTCTCTGTGTGTGTGTGTGTGTGTGTGTCCCAAGCTTGAGAGCAAACAACTGTTCGACCAAACTCTCTGATGTGAATGAACTCAGTTTGGAGCGTTTTATTTGTGACGTGAGTTCAGTCGAGCTCCAGAGAATCACTGTTTTTAATCACAGTTGAAATGAAACAGTTTCCACAATGTGAAAAAACTTTGCAGACATTTGAGAGACAAACTGTTTGATATAATAACACTGGAGAAGCTGAACCTTTGATCCATTTCATTTATTATGGATAATTTGGTGCAAAAAGAGTCTGCAGGTACAAGAACATTGCATTTTGATGCAAATACACTCATCTGATATTTATATATATTTTTTATCAATGTCTTTTCCAGAGAGCAAGCCAAGTGGCGACTGTGGCAAGGAAAAACTCCGCTTTACGAAGAAACCTTGGGAGGAACCGGACTCTCTGGGGTGGCCCATCCTCCTGAGGGCTGGGGGACCTGCTGGTGCTCCTGTCAACGGACAGGCTCTTCATCCTTCCTCTGCTGGAGGTGGTCTTCATCCATCCTCTCCTGGAGGTGGTCTTCATCCTTCCTCTGCTGGAGGTGGTCTTCATCCTTCCGCTGATGGAGGTGGTCTTCATCCATCCTCTGATGGGTGTGCTGGTGGGCCATCTCAGACCTGTAAAAGATAAGACAGGGGGAAACCATACCTACCTTATCACATCCCGGGGTTGATCCTCTGACCTCGAGTCCTGCAGAGTTCAGTCCAGCTGGAACAGAAACACACGTGAACACAGGAAGTTCATGGTTCTTTTGTCTTTTTTCTTGCTCCATTTCTCTCCTCAGCTGTGATCAGTCTGAAGTGCTGTCTGAGTGTCATGACCCGTGCTCTGCACGCTGGTTTTTGTTAAGTTTCTCATTGTGTGTTGTCTTTGTCTTAGTCAAGATTTGAAGGATGTATGAATAGCCCTTGTCCATAGTGTGTGTGTTATCCTAGTTCCCTTAGTTGTGTTTCTCTTTGTGTTTAATAAATTTAATTAATTGTACCAAGCGCCCCCTTGTGTGTCTGCATGTGGGTTCTACCCCTTAGTTCTTAGTCCCCACTTCCCTGACACTGAGGACATTTAAGGAACATCAGTGTTTGCGTCATGTCTCTTATAAAAAAGGATGTAGGAGCTTTGGTTCTGCCGCTCACATACAGAGGCACCAGTTGTTTCGGTGACCTGAGCATCATTGTAGGTGAACCAGCGGTCATTCGAGTCGATCGGTCCGACGTCCAGATCCAGCCCATGAGAGATGTAGTGTCCTAACAGGAGAGGAATCGGTGTTAGGTGGGTTGTCACAGGACTCGGTGGATGATGTGAACATGAACTGACGTTAACTGATACCAGACAACAGTGAAAGTAAGAAAAGGTTTGTGTCTGACTTTCTCAATGGAAAAAAAAAACAGGTGCATAGGATCAAATGTTTTCCAACTTGTACAGTCATACAGTGACTGACAGCAGCAGCAGCCAATAGCAGAATGTAGGAAAGCTGCTGGTCAACAAAGAAAGATAAAGATTTCTATTCATGTTGAACGTGAGCGTAAATAAAATAAAATGCTATCTTACCTCGTTCTGTCCCGGAGCCGACATGACTGATGATGCTGACCAGACTCAAGCAGCAGCCACCCTGCGACGGAGCACAGATGATCAGAGTTAGTACACACAGTCCACATGTTGACTTACAGCCACCACAGTCTGATGATTGATTTATTTTGTTATCAGGTCATTCAGTTGTTCTTACTTGTTGAGAGGAGACCACGAGGTCTCTGCAGAGGAAGACGGGGCAGTGGACCTTTTGGAGCTCGAAGTTGTCGGTGTACTTGAAGCGCTTCAGGTGTAAGACGAGCACCCTGCAGACAGACAGAAGATGTTTTAGCAGCAGGTGACAGAGGAAAAAGATTCCATTTTGATTCATCTCAATTCTTCCTGAGGGTCAGTGGAGCCCAGTTTGACACCAGTGGGTCCACCAGTATCATCACTGGGCACCGTGGTCAGGAATTTGGTCATTTGTTGATGCTACTTACTTAGGCAGGTTCACGAATGCTGAGCGCTGGCCTGATGTGGTGCCTCCACACTCGCACCGATACTCCAGCTTCTCCTCCTGCAGAACAGCACAGAACCCACAGGTTAGTACTTTGATACTGGATTTACATGCACAACAGCACAACATCTACACATCCCTCCACATGGCCACATGAGCAGTGGTGCTGGGACTGAAATGTCTTTTCTACATCATATTATTACATTCTATCAGTGGGATGTAAGGGGACTGACTGAGGAGAAGTGTTTCATACCTTCTGGTAGTCCTCGAGCATGCCCATCACCGTCCCTCCTTCAGGTAACAGGTCGAGGGACAGGTTAGTGAACTCCTCCTGTCTGATGGATTCTTCTCCACAGCTACACGTTCAAGAGAAAACAGAGTTAGAAAACAGCTGCACATTTATTTGCTGGCAAACACATGAACAGCGGTGGATGTAACTAAGTACATTTACTCAAGTGTATAAGTGTGAGGTACTTTGAGTATTTTCTTCTGATGCTGCTTTATACTTCACTACAATTCAGAGAGCAATACTCTACTTTCTACTGCACTACATCTATTTTGACAGCTTTAGTCACTTGACACATTTAGATTTTTACATATAAAACACATGGAGAGTATATAAACTATGAGCTTTTGTTATAAATGAAATGACTGAACCTAACAATACATACATTAAGAGCTGAAATGACAAATATTTTGATCATATTTCAAGTTATTTTTCATGTAAAAATGCTTTCATTTCATGTCTCCAGCCACTCAAATGTGAGCGTTTGCTGATTTTTCTTCAAATCAATTGAAATAATTGTATAACAGTTTTCTGCATTGACTTCTTTTGTTTTTGATACTTGAAGTATTTTCTCTTGATGACACTTAGATGCTTTTACTTAAGTAGCATTGTCAATGCAGGACTTTTCGTTGGACTGGAGTTGGACTGCACATGAGTGTGTGTGTGTGTGTGATGTGTGTGACTGCGTTGGCATACCTCTTGCAGGTCCTGGTCTTCTGCATCCTAAACAGCAGCTGATCCTCCACTGGACACCTGTAGCTCATGTCCATTGTGGCCGCCATCACCCGAAGCTCCACGCCCAGAGATCGTATCTGGTCCAGCACGGAAATGAGGAACTCATGAGCGTCCTGCAGAGAAACACACACAGTCAGACAAAGGAGCTCATACACAGAGGAGAACCTATCAGCAAATGGTGAAACAATATTACAACATTAAACCAGCTTACGTACTTTCTGTTCGAAATCCTCGAACTCCGGGCTCCAGACAGAGGCCGCCTCCTTGAACTTAATGGTGAGGATAAATTTGTGGGTCAAATCACTGGAAAAGTGAGACGCTTTGATGTCCATGAATAATCTGGAGAGGAGAATAAAAGGGTCAGAGGCTTTGTCTCTTTTGTTGTTGTTCATGGTACGACTTGAGAATAAACTGAGTGGTTGTTTCGGATGGTTGCTTTACCTCATGAGTTCAGCCTCAGGGAGCAAACTCCACACCTGCTCCTGAGAGCTGATGGCTGTAACGAAGTCCTCCAGCGTCAGGAGGCTCTGCAGGCTGGAGTTGATGTAGCAGAAGTTGGCAGGGTTGGGGAACCTGACACACAAACATAACACGAGTCAGACATCTCAGAATCATTTTACTTTGATGGATGCATGTCTCTACAGCACTGGTTCTCGTGTGTGTGTGTGTGTGTGTGTGTGTGTTTGTGTGTGTTTGTGTGTGTACACACATGCAGATGTACTTACCCAAGACTTGTAAAGTTGACGGGCTTCACAGTGGAGATGATCTCCGTCTTGGGCTCAGCTGGAGGATCATTGTTTTCCTCTGTGCTGGTCACCTGCTCTACCTGGTCAGGAGGAGAGTTGCTCTGTTCCTGTGGGGTCTCTTCTTCAGCAGCTGGTGCAACCTGTCATAAATGATATTGGAGTCAGGAAATAGTCATGCAAAGACACACTCATCAAGTCATAAATGTCTGCATCGTGTCGAGTGATGCACTTTGTGACACTCATACATACCTTCCCAAACTTCTTTCCCCGAAGGCGGCCAAAGAGCCGACGCCACCACAGGATCTTTGGGCCCTTCTTCTTGGCAGCAGGAGCGTCTGGGACAGACCCACTGTTGACAAAGAGAAATGGAGTTATTTTTTTCTGTTGTGCAATCACAACATACTGTATATGTATATATGTATATGTGTATATGAGAAATTATTTAGAGGGATCAATTAAGGTAGTGGTCCCCAACCACGGACCGGTCAACGCTTGACAGTTTTACAGCAGAGGGAAGGGGGTATAGGTAGATTGTTTATATTGGAATATATGGTAATAATAATAATAATAAAAATAAATATAAATATAAATATAATAATAAAAGCATAATAATGAAAGCATTCAACTTTATCAGAAGCTTCCTCGTAACATTGCACCAACAACATAACATGAGTATAACATCAAAGTCTCTGGTAACATCCTCTCTGCCCCCTAAATAAATTATTTAAAAAAATAACCTGTCGCAACAAATCCATATTTCAAGCAGGACTGCTGGTATTGTCTGCTAAAAGCTTTCTTTTTCTTGGAAGTCGTCGCTTGTTCTTCTGTCTCTTCACTGGGCCTTTTCCCCTTAGCAAACAAACTTTCTGAACACGTCTGTTTTTACTCATTTTGCGAGCTTGTGGGTTAAATTTGAGCGCTCACGCGACCGAGATGTAACCGAGAGGATCCGGTCATTTTTCAAAATAAATGACTTTTCAAAATAAAAGATCGTTCGGACTCAGATAATAAATAAAACGGAAATTATTCATTATTTCTTGTGCGGCCCGGCACCAATTGTTCCACGGACCGATTCGCGGATTTAAGGAATCATTCACTTCCCAGTCTGAGGTGAATTTCGGCTTGGACTGCCTGGAACAGGTTTTGAGTCTGTCAGGGTGAGTTCTGAAAGATGAGTCCCTGCCAAGTCTAAAGTCTTCATGGGCAAAATTCCAGTCTGCATCCAGGTCTTTTCAACATTGTGTTCATGGTATTTTACATAACTGACACCAACTACATTCAGAGCATCTTTGCTCAATAAAATTTGTGTTTCCTGACACGCATGGTTTTCTCTGAACAAGGAAGCTAACGGGCCGGACCATGCAGGTGAAGAAACCGTCAGGACAACACTATGACAGCAGTGATGGATTTACTTACCTCCTCTGAGAGTCGTGTGTCTGCCTCCTCTGATCTGCTTCCACAACATAGTTTTTAGATCTCTGTACAGAAAAATAAAGAGAATGAAATGATGAAACATCATGTATCTACACAGCTGACATGAAGTGGCTTCACAGAAAGCATCTACTGAACAGTGTGAAGTGTGAAGCTGAAATCAAGTCAAAGTGATGTTAACAGTAGAAAATGTGGAGTACATCTCCATGACATACCTTTCCAAAACAGCCAAATAGTCGATCCATCGTTGAAAGTTTTCTATTCGTGTCACGAGTCCAAGCAAAATGTTTCCAAACTCACTGAAACTAGTTTCATCTCCAAGGTGATCTGCAGGTAAAGTCATAGACTTTACCTGCAGGCTCTGTGACATCACTGGATTCCGTGCTGTATCTACGCTCTGATTGGCTGAAAATGCTGGAGGTCATTTACATATAACCATGGAGCTGTTTCTGTTGTATGTCAGTTGGTCTTAGACAAAAACTACAAATTTGTGAAATTCAAATAAAAACAAAGTGAAACAAGTCAATTTATTACAGAAACCCCAAAAACAACCTGCTGCACTGGGCACTAATGAACAAATACATATCTGAATGAAAACATTTTGAAACATCATTAACATTTAACATAACACAATTAACATAATTGACAGTTCAGAGCATTCAGAGCTGAGATCAGTCACTGAGTTTTCTGACGGGCCTTGATCAAGCTCATTTTGTTCTCATCTACCAAGATACATATTGTGGTCATTTACTTCAAGTGGCATTAATAGCATTTATGACTGCAGAAAAACACTTAAAACAGAACAAATAAACTAAAGTCAAAACAAAACTCGCCAGTTTTCTAGACTATCGCTCATTTCCATGTCGAGTTAGTGGACGTCAACTTGCTGCTGAGAGTCATACAGGTTGTGTGTCTGTTCGGACACTGTCCGAAGAGGCAAGGGGGGGCAGGGGATAGACTGATGCCGCCAGGCCACACAACACAAACTGCTTCCAAATAAATTGTATTTCATAACTAGAAAATTCCCCCTGGGAAATTTTGAAAGGGACACGGGGTGTGTTTGAGCCGACAAAATTATCTACGTTTTAAAGTTTGAATGAAGTCTCTAGGACAAAGTATGGCCGAGCAGCGGACAATTGAAAAAGGCTGAAATTTGAGGAAATTTCCCCATTCATTTCTTATGGGAAATTTATCGCAGTTGTTTGCGTCTTACGTCGGCCTTCGATGGTCATAGCTCGAAAACCGTAAGAGATATCAAAATGTGCCGAGGGTCATTTTGAGCCGACAAAATTATCTACGTTTTAAAGTTTGAATGAAGTCTCTAGGAGAAACTATGGCGAAGCAGCGGACAATTGAAAAAGGCTGCAATTTGAGAAAACAGCAGATATCAGAGGTAGTCAGTCCCTGATTAATGAACTGGTCCCAGCTGTGTTTCTGTGGCTTTCTCCTTGTCTGTCTCTGTTGATCACCTCAGCTGTCTGTGTCTGCTTCTCTCCTCTGCTTCATGTCTCTGTTAACATGAATTAATGAACTGAATCAATAAACATGAATGGAGCTAATGCTAACGGAGCTAACAGAGCTAACACTAACGGAGCTAACAGCGCGAATACAGCTAACAGCTCTAACGCTAACAGAGCTAACTGTGCTAACAGAGCTAATAGAGCTAACGGCGTTAACAAGGGGGCGGGGGGATGGGGTTTTCATTATGCATTTGTCTGTGTGTGTGTGTTTATGTATCTGTCATTGTGTGTGACTGCGTATGTGTGTGTCTTCGTCTGTTTGTGTGTGTGTGTCTGCTTGAACTACACAAGCAGCCCAACCAGCTCCTACATGGAGATGTGTCTGGTATATGTGTGTCTGAATGTGTGTGTGTGTGTGTGTTTGTTTGTGTGCGTGTGTAACTTCTGCCCCACCTGCTGATAATTACCTCTCTACCTCTCCCACTTTTTACCTGTTCCTGTTCAGTTTTGACGTGCTTGTTTTTAATCACTTTTTAGCTGTTGGTTAGCCCTGCTTGTGTGTGCGTTTGTGTGACTACTGTCTCAACCTTTTTGGCAAAGCGCTTGGTGAAGCTGAGTTTAACTGTTTGTTGGACGGAGATTGTTTTCAAACAATGCCCTTGTTTTGACTGAGCTCGTTAAGATAATCATTCTCAGGCTTGTTGTCCTGCAGATGTGTGTGCGTGGGTTATTGACCGGTGTGTGTGTAAATGACAGTTACACCTGTTAACTGAAAAGCGACTTTTTCGCTGTCGGTTTCTTCCGAACAACTTGCGATTGTGTCAAAACCGTAGCTGCTATCAAAAAAACGATTACACTGTGAGATGCGGACAAGTCTGGGCCAGATGTACGTGTGTTTTATGTCCAGATATTCTTTAGAAAAATGACAAAATGGTCGACTTAAAAAGACTCTGCGACTCAGAGAACAGGAGTTTGTATTGTATGCAGTGAGATTTGGGTTCGGCGAACCTCCTGAACTAAATCCTCTGGTGAGAGAACCGTACCTCGTATCAGAGTGTACTATAGATCATCGGACTCCCGAGAACTTCCTGAGTCCGACCATCATCTCGTTTTATTCCTGACACAACAACTTTTCGTTTTATGGCGATCTAAAGACAGGAGGCATTTCTGCTTTGCTCACAAAACAGCTCTGAATTTTAACATGGGACTTAATGGGAGAACAGGAGGGCGCTGGCTGCACAAAACGTCTCACTATTTAAATTCAGTAAGTCTCTCGGCTTTTTCGAGGACATCACACGAAAGAGGACAAGTTTGTCTACAAACTGATCCCAAAATTATGCGTGTAGAGTGTAATTTGTGGCCGTAGCGACGAGAAAAAGAGAAAATTTTCAGATCGTTTTTAGACTCTGTGCCACTCTAGCACGCACTCTAGCACGAACATTCCGCGCAATACACACCCATTATAATCTCAAAATTTCCCTCCAAACGATCACTGTCATTGAACAGTGACTGATCAAAAACTATAGGACCAATCAAAATGTGGATGAACACACCAATAGACCAGACTTGGGTCTACATTTTAAAGTTGAAATGAAGTCTCTCGGTGAATGTATGCCTGAGCTACAGATGTTTGAAAAACTCCAATTTCAATCTTGTTTTTTTCGCCCGTCCCATTCATTTCTTATGGGAAATTTATCGCAGTTTTTCGCGTCGTAAGACGCGAAAAACTGCGATAAATTTGAGAAAAGTAATAGCACACCGATCCCGATCAAACCGCACGTTTTGATATATAATTTGCGAGGGTTTTCTCAAAGCTGTGGGACGAGTTTGAGGACGAAAACTTGGAGGAAGATGAAAAATAATAACTAGAAAATTCCCCCTGGGAAATTTTGAAAGGGACACGGGGTGCGTTCGAGCCGACAAAATTATCTACGTTTTAAAGTTTGAATGAAGTCTCTAGGAGAAACTATGGCGAAGCAGCGGACAATTGAAAAAGGCTGCAAATTGAGAAAACGGCAGATATCAGAGGTAGTCAGTCCCTGATTAATGAATTGCTCTCAGCTGTGTTTCTGTGGCTTTCTCCTTGTCTGTCTCTGTTGATCACCTCAGCTGTCTGTGTCTGCTTCTCTCCTCTGCTTCATGTCTCTGTTAACATGAATTAATGAACTGAATCAATAAACATGAATGGAGCTAATGCTAACGGAGCTAACAGAGCTAACACTAACTGAGCTAACAGCTAAAGGTGCGAATATAGCTAACGGCGCTAGCGCTAACAGAGCTAACTGTGCTAACAGAGCTAACAGAGCTAACGGCGTTAACAAGGGGGCGGGGGGATGGGGTTTTCATTATGCATTTGTCTGTGTGTGTGTGTTTATGTATCTGTCGTTGTGTGTGACTGCGTATGTGTGTGTCTTCGTCTGTTTGTGTGTGTGTGTGTGTCTGCTTGAACTCCACAAGCAGCCCAACCAGCTCCTACATGGAGATGTGTCTGGTATATGTGTGTCTGAATGTGTGTGTGTGTGTGTGTGTTTGTTTGTGTGCGTGTGTAACTTCTGCCCCACCTGCTGATAATTACCTCTCTACCTCTCCCACTTTTTACCTGTTCCTGTTCAGTTTTGACGTGCTTGTTTTTAATCACTTTTTAGCTGTTGGTTAGCCCTGCTTGTGTGTGCGTTTGTGTGACTACTGTCTCAACCTTTTTGGCAAAGCGCTTGGTGAAGCTGAGTTTAACTGTTTGTTGGACGGAGATTGTTTTCAAACAATGCCCTTGTTTTGACTGAGCTCGTTAAGATAATCATTCTCAGGCTTGTTGTCCTGCAGATGTGTGTGCGTGGGTTATTGACCGGTGTGTGTGTAAATGACAGTTACACCTGTTAACTGAAAAGCGGCTTTTTCGCTGTCGGTTTCTTCCGAACAACTTGCGATTGTGTCAAAACCGTAGCTGCTATCAAAAAAACGATTACACTGTGAGATGCGGACAAGTCTGGGCCAGATGTACGTGTGTTTTATGTCCAGATATTCTTTAGAAAAATGACAAAATGGTCGACTTAAAAAGACTCTGCGACTCAGAGAACAGGAGTTTGTATTGTATGCAGTGAGATTTGGGTTCGGCGAACCTCCTGAACTAAATCCTCTGGTGAGAGAACCGTACCTCGTATCAGAGTGTACTATAGATCATCGGACTCCCGAGAACTTCCTGAGTCCGACCATCATCTCGTTTTATTCCTGACACAACAACTTTTCGTTTTATGGCGATCTAAAGACAGGAGGCATTTCTGCTTTGCTCACAAAACAGCTCTGAATTTTAACATGGGACTTAATGGGAGAACAGGAGGGCGCTGGCTGCACAAAACGTCTCACTATTTAAATTCAGTAAGTCTCTCGGCTTTTTCGAGGACATCACACGAAAGAGGACAAGTTTGTCTACAAAAGATCCCAAAATTATGTGTCTCCTATTCACCGTTTGGATTTTACGGCAATTTTAGAAACACATTTCAGGCGATTTCTCACCGGCTGTCTCACTCTAACTTTTGAATTTATCCACTCTAGGGGGAGAAATTCTGAGCATTTTTGTGAGAAACTTGATGGTCTTCAGATGGTCGTAGCTCGAAAACCGTAAGAGATATCAAAAAATGTGCCGGTATTAATTTTGAGCTGACAAATTTATCTACGTTTTAAACTTTGAATGAAGTCTCTAGGACAAAGTATGGCCGAGCTGCGGACAATTGAAAAAGGCTGAAATTTGAGGAAATTTCCCCATTCATTTCTTATGGGAAATTTATCGCAGTTGTTCGCGTCTTACGTCGGCCTTCGATGGTCATAGCTCGAAAACCGTAAGATTTATCAAAATGTGCCAAGGGTCATTTGGAGCCGACAAAATTATCTACGTTTTAAAGTTTGAATGACGTCTCTAGGAGAAAGTATGGCAGAGCAGCGGACAATTGAAAAAGGCTGAAATTTGAGGACGTCCCCATTCATTTCTTATGGGAAATTTATCGCAGTTTTTCGCGTCTTACGACGCGAAAAACTGCGATAAATTTGAGAAAAGTAATAGCACACCGATCCCGAACAAACCGCACGTTTTGATATATAATTTGCAAGGGTTTTCTCAAAGCTGCGGGGCGAGTTTAGGGACAAAAATTTGGAGGATGATGAAAAATAATAATAACTAGAAAATTCCCCCTGGGAAATTTTGAAAGGGACACGGGGTGCGTTCGAGCCGACAAAATTATCTACGTTTTAAAGTTTGAATGAAGTCTCTAGGACAAAGTATGGCCGAGCAGCGGACAATTGAAAAAGGCTGAAATTTGAGGAAATTTCCCCATTCATTTCTTATGGGAAATTTATCGCAGTTGTTTGCGTCTTACGTCGGCCTTCGATGGTCATAGCTCGAAAACCGTAAGAGATATCAAAATGTGCCGAGGGTCATTTTGAGCCGACAAAATTATCTACGTTTTAAAGTTTGAATGAAGTCTCTAGGAGAAACTATGGCGAAGCAGCGGACAATTGAAAAAGGCTGCAATGTGAGAAAACGGCAGATATCAGAGGTAGTCAGTCCCTGATTAATGAATTGCTCTCAGCTGTGTTTCTGTGGCTTTCTCCTTGTCTGTCTCTGTTGATCACCTCAGCTGTCTGTGTCTGCTTCTCTCCTCTGCTTCATGTCTCTGTTAACATGAATTAATGAACTGAATCAATAAACATGAATGGAGCTAATGCTAACGGAGCTAACAGAGCTAACACTAACGGAGCTAACAGCTAACGGTGCGAATAGAGCTAACGGCGCTAACGCTAACAGAGCTAACTGTGCTAACAGAGCTAATAGAGCTAACGGCGTTAACAAGGGGGCGGGGGGATGGGGTTTTCATTATGCATTTGTCTGTGTGTGTGTGTTTATGTATCTGTCATTGTGTGTGACTGCGTATGTGTGTGTCTTCGTCTGTTTGTGTGTGTGTGTCTGCTTGAACTACACAAGCAGCCCAACCAGCTCCTACATGGAGATGTGTATGGTATATGTGTGTCTGAATGTGTGTGTGTGTGTGTGTGTGTGCGTGCGTGTGTGCCTGTGTAACTTCTGCCCCACCTGCTGATAATTACCTCTGCACCTCTCCCACTGTTTACCTGTTCCTGTTCAGTTTTGACGTGCTGTTTTTAATCACTTTTTAGCTGTTGGTTAGCCCTTTTTGTGTGTGTGTTTGTGTGACTACTGTCTCAACCTTTTTGCGAAACTGCTTTCTGAAGCTGAGTTTAACTGTTTGTTGGACGGAGATTGTTTTCAAACAATGCCCTTGTTTTGACTGAGCTCGTTAAGATAATCACTCTCAGGCTGGTTGTCCTGCAGATGTGTGTGCGTGGGTTATTGACCGGTGTGTGTGTAAATGACAGTTGCACCTGTTAAACTCTTCCCTTGAAAAGCGGCTTTTTCGCTGTCGGTTTCTTCCGAACAACTTGCGATTGTGTCAAAACCGTAGCTGCTATCAAAAAACCGATTACACTGTGAGATGCGGACAAGTCTGGGCCAGATGTACGTGTGTTTTATGTCCAGATATTCTTTAGAAAAATGACAAAATGGTCGACTTAAAAAGACTCTGCCACTCAGAGAACAGGAGTTTGTATTGTATGCAGTGAGATTTGGGTTCGGCGAACCTCCTGAACTAAATCCTCTGGTGAGAGAACCGTACCTCGTATCAGAGTGTACTATAGATCATCGGACTCCCGAGAACTTCCTGAGTCCGACCATCATCTCGTTTTATTCCTGACACAACAACTTTTCGTTTTATGGCGATCTAAAGACAGGAGGCATTTCTGCTTTGCTCACAAAACAGCTCTGAATTTTAACATGGGACTTAATGGGAGAACAGGAGGGCGCTGGCTGCACAAAACGTCTCACTATTTAAATTCAGTAAGTCTCTCGGCTTTTTCGAGGACATCACACGAAAGAGGACAAGTTTGTCTACAAACTGATCCCAAAATTATGCGTGTAGAGTGTAATTTGTGGCCGTAGCGACGAGAAAAAGAGAAGATTTCCAGATCGTTTTTAGACTCTGTGCCACTCTAGCACGCACTCTAGCACGAACATTCCGCGCAATACACACCCATTATAATCTCAAAATTTCCCGCCAAACGATCACTGTCATTGAACAGTGACTGATCAAAAACTATAGGACCAATCAAAATGTGGATGAACACACCAATAGACCAGACTTGGGTCTACATTTTAAAGTTGAAATGAAGTCTCTCGGTGAATGTATGCCTGAGCTACAGATGTTTGAAAAACTCCAATTTCAATCTTGTTTTTTTCGCCCGTCCCATTCATTTCTTATGGGAAATTTATCGCAGTTTTTCGCGTCGTACGACGCGAAAAACTGCGATAAATTTGAGAAAAGTAATAGCACACCGATCCCGAACAATACGCACGTTTTGATATATAATTTGCGAGGGTTTTCTCAAAGCTGTGGGACGAGTTTGAGGACGAAAACTTGGAGGAAGATGAAAAATAATAACTAGAAAATTCCCCCTGGGAAATTTTGAAAGGGACACGGGGTGCGTTCGAGCCGACAAAATTATCTACGTTTTAAAGTTTGAATGAAGTCTCTAGGACAAAGTATGGCCGAGCAGCGGACAATTGAAAAAGGCTGAAATTTGAGGAAATTTCCCCATTCATTTCTTATGGGAAATTTATCGCAGCTGTTCGCGTCTTACGTCGGCCTTCGATGGTCATAGCTCGAAAACCGTAAGAGATATCAAAATGTGCCGAGGGTCATTTGGAGCCGACAAAATTATCTACGTTTTAAAGTTTGAATGAAGTCTCTAGGAGAAACTATGGCGAAGCAGCGGACAATTGAAAAAGGCTGCAAATTGAGAAAACGGCAGATATCAGAGGCAGTCAGTCCCTGATTAATGAATTGCTCTCAGCTGTGTTTCTGTGGCTTTCTCCTTGTCTGTCTCTGTTGATCACCTCAGCTGTCTGTGTCTGCTTCTCTCCTCTGCTTCATGTCTCTGTTAACATGAATTAATGAACTGAATCAATAAACATGAATGGAGCTAATGCTAACGGAGCTAACAGAGCTAACACTAATGGAGCGAACAGCTAACGGTGCGAATAGAGCTAACGGCGCTAACGCAACCAGAGCTAACTGTGCTAACAGAGCTAATAGAGCTAGCGGCGTTAACAAGGGGGCGGGGGGATGGGGTTTTCATTATGCATTTGTCTGTGTGTGTGTGTTTATGTATCTGTCGTTGTGTGTGACTGCGTATGTGTGTGTCTTCGTCTGTTTCTGTGGCTTTCTCCTTGTCTGTCTCTGTTGATCACCTCAGCTGTCTGTGTCTGCTTCTCTCCTCTGCTTCATGTCTCTGTTAACATGAATTAATGAACTGAATCAATAAGCATGAATGGAGTTAATGCTAACAGAGCTAACAGAGCTAACACTAACAGAGCTAACACTAACGGAGCTAACAGCTAACGGTGCGAATAGAGCTAACGGCGCTAACGCTAACAGAGCTAACTGTGCTAACAGAGCTAACAGAGCTAACGGCGTTAACAAGGGGGCGGGGGGATGGGGTTTTCATTATGCATTTGTCTGTGTGTGTGTGTTTATGTATCTGTCATTGTGTGTGACTGCGTATGTGTGTGTCTTCGTCTGTTTGTGTGTGTGTGTCTGCTTGAACTACACAAGCAGCCCAACCAGCTCCAACATGGAGATGTGTATAGTATATATGTGTCTGAATGTGTGTGTGTGCGTGTGTGCCTGTGTAACTTCTGCCCCACCTGCTGATAATTACCTCTGCACCTCTCCCACTGTTTACCTGTTCCTGTTCAGTTTTGACGTGCTGTTTTTAATCACTTTTTAGCTGTTGGTTAGCCCTTTTTGTGTGTGCATTTGTGTGACTACTGTCTCAACCTCTTTGGCAAAGAGCTTTCTGAAGCTGAGTTTAACTGCTTGTTGGACAGCCCTTGTTTTGACTGAGCTCGTTAAGATAATCATTCTCAGGCTGGTTGTCCTGCAGATGTGTGTGCGTGGGTTATTGACCGGTGTGTGTGTAAATGACAGTTGCACCTGTTAAACTCTTCCCTTGAAAAGCGGCTTTTTCGCTGTCGGTTTCTTCCGAACAACTTGCGATTGTGTCAAAACCGTAGCTGCTATCAAAAAACCGATTACACTGTGAGATGCGGACAAGTCTGGGCCAGATGTACGTGTGTTTTATGTCCAGATATTCTTTAGAAAAATGACAAAATGGTCGACTTAAAAAGACTCTGCGACTCAGAGAACAGGAGTTTGTATTGTATGCAGTGAGATTTGGGTTCGGCGAACCTCCTGAACTAAATCCTCTGGTGAGAGAACCGTACCTCGTATCAGAGTGTACTATAGATCATCGGACTCCCGAGAACTTCCTGAGTCCGACCATCATCTCGTTTTATTCCTGACACAACAACTTTTCGTTTTATGGCGATCTAAAGACAGGAGGCATTTCTGCTTTGCTCACAAAACAGCTCTGAATTTTAACATGGGACTTAATGGGAGAACAGGAGGGCGCTGGCTGCACAAAACGTCTCACTATTTAAATTCAGTAAGTCTCTCGGCTTTTTCGAGGACATCACATGAAAGAGGACAAGTTTGTCTACAAAAGATCCCAAAATTATGTGTCTCCTATTCACCGTTTGGATTTTACGGCAATTTTAGAAACACATTTCAGGCGATTTCTCACCGGCTGTCTCACTCTAACTTTTGAATTTATCCACTCTAGGGGGAGAAATTCTGAGCATTTTTGTGAGAAACTTGATGGTCTTCAGATGGTCGTAGCTCGAAAACCGTAAGAGATATCAAAAAATGTGCCAGTATTAATTTTGAGCTGACAAATTTATCTACGTTTTAAACTTTGAATGAAGTCTCTAGGACAAAGTATGGCCGAGCTGCGGACAATTGAAAAAGGCTGAAATTTGAGGAAATTTCCCCATTCATTTCTTATGGGAAATTTATCGCAGTTGTTCGCGTCTTACGTCGGCCTTCGATGGTCATAGCTCGAAAACCGTAAGATTTATCAAAATGTGCCAAGGGTCATTTGGAGCCGACAAAATTATCTACGTTTTAAAGTTTGAATGACGTCTCTAGGAGAAAGTATGGCAGAGCAGCGGACAATTGAAAAAGGCTGAAATTTGAGGACGTCCCCATTCATTTCTTATGGGAAATTTATCGCAGTTTTTCGCGTCTTACGACGCGAAAAACTGCGATAAATTTGAGAAAAGTAATAGCACACCGATCCCGAACAAACCGCACGTTTTGATATATAATTTGCAAGGGTTTTCTCAAAGCTGCGGGGCGAGTTTAGGGACAAAAATTTGGAGGATGATGAAAAATAATAATAATGATAAGAAGAAACGCGCGGGATAGTAATAAGTGACTCGGGGCTATGCCCCGAGTCACTGGCTCCTGCAGCAGAGCTGCAGGAGCCAGTGCCTCGGAGCGTGCCCCGTGTCCCTAATAATAAGAAGAAGAAGAAGAAACGCGCGGGATAGTAATAAGTGACTCGGGGCTACGCCCCGAGTCACTGGCTCCTGCAGCTATTTCATAGCTGTAGGAGCCAGTGACTCGGGGCGTTGCCCCGTGTCCCTAATAAGAAGAAACGCGCGGGATAGTAATAAGTGACTCGGGGCTACGCCCCGTGTCCCTAACTAGAAAATTCCCCCTGGGAAATTTTGAAAGGGACACGGGGTGTGTTCGAGCCGACAAAATTATCTACGTTTTAAAGTTTGAATGAAGTCTCTAGGACAAAGTATGGCCGAGCAGCGGACAATTGAAAAAGGCTGAAATTTGAGGAAATTTCCCCATTCATTTCTTATGGGAAATTTATCGCAGTTGTTTGCGTCTTACGTCGGCCTTCGATGGTCATAGCTCGAAAACCGTAAGAGCTATCAAAATGTGCCGAGGGTCATTTTGAGCCGACAAAATTATCTATGTTTTAAAGTTTGAATGAAGTCTCTAGGAGAAACTATGGCGAAGCAGCGGACAATTGAAAAAGGCTGCAATGTGAGAAAACTGCAGATATCAGAGGCAGTCAGTCCCTGATTAATGAATTGCTCTCAGCTGTGTTTCTGTGGCTTTCTCCTTGTCTGTCTCTGTTGATCACCTCAGCTGTCTGTGTCTGCTTCTCTCCTCTGCTTCATGTCTCTGTTAACATGAATTAATGAACTGAATCAATAAACATGAATGGAGCTAATGCTAACGGAGCTAACAGAGCTAACACTAACGGAGCTAACAGCGCGAATAGAGCTAACGGCGCTAACGCTAACAGAGCTAACTGTGCTAACAGAGCTAATAGAGCTAACGGTGTTAACAAGGGGGCGGGGGGATGGGGTTTTCATTATGCATTTGTCTGTGTGTGTGTGTTTATGTATCTGTCGTTGTGTGTGACTGCGTATGTGTGTGTCTTCGTCTGTTTGTGTGTGTGTGTCTGCTTGAACTACACAAGCAGCCCAACCAGCTCCTACATGGAGATGTGTCTGGTATATGTGTGTCTGAATGTGTGTGTGTGCGTGTGTGCCTGTGTAACTTCTGCCCCACCTGCTGATAATTACCTCTGCACCTCTCCCACTGTTTACCTGTTCCTGTTCAGTTTTGACGTGCTGTTTTTAATCACTTTTTAGCTGTTGGTTAGCCCTTTTTGTGTGTGCATTTGTGTGACTACTGTCTCAACCTCTTTGGCAAAGAGCTTTCTGAAGCTGAGTTTAACTGCTTGTTGGACAGAGATTGTTTTCAAACAATGCCCTTGTTTTGACTGAGCTCGTTAAGATAATCATTCTCAGGCTGGTTGTCCTGCAGATGTGTGTGCGTGGGTTATTGACCGGTGTGTGTGTAAATGACAGTTGCACCTGTTAAACTCCTCCCTTGAAAAGCGGCTTTTTCGCTGTCGGTTTCTTCCGAACAACTTGCGATTGTGTCAAAACCGTAGCTGCTATCAAAAAACCGACTACACTGTGAGATGCGGACAAGTCTGGGCCAGATGTACGTGTGTTTTATGTCCAGATATTCTTTAGAAAAATGACAAAATGGTCGACTTAAAAAGACTCTGCCACTCAGAGAACAGGAGTTTGTATTGTATGCAGTGAGATTTGGGTTCGGCGAACCTCCTGAACTAAATCCTCTGGTGAGAGAACCGTACCTCGTATCAGAGTGTACTATAGATCATCGGACTCCCGAGAACTTCCTGAGTCCGGCCATCTCCTCGTTTTATTCCTGACACAACAACTTTTCGTTTTATGGCGATCTAAAGACAGGAGGCATTTCTGCTTTGCTCACAAAACAGCTCTGAATTTTAACATGGGACTTAATGGGAGAACAGGAGGGCGCTGGCTGCACAAAACGTCTCACTATTTAAATTCAGTAAGTCTCTCGGCTTTTTCGAGGACATCACACGAAAGAGGACAAGTTTGTCTACAAAATGAGCCCAAAATTATGCGTGTAGAGTGTAATTTGTGGCCGTAGCGACGAGAAAAAGAGAAGATTTTCAGATCGTTTTTAGACTCTGTGCCACTCTAGCACGCACTCTAGCACGAACATTCCGCGCAATACACACCCATTATAATCTCAAAATTTCCCGCCAAACGATCACTGTCATTGAACAGTGACTGATCAAAAACTATAGGACCAATCAAAATGTGGATGAACACACCAATAGACCAGACTTGGGTCTACATTTTAAAGTTGAAATGAAGTCTCTCGGTGAATGTATGCCTGAGCTACAGATGTTTGAAAAACTCCAATTTCAATCTTGTTTTTTTCGGCCGTCCCATTCATTTCTTATGGGAAATTTATCGCAGTTTTTCGCGTCTTACGACGCGAAAAACTGCGATAAATTTGAGAAAAGTAATAGCACACCGATCCCGAACAATACGCACGTTTTGATATATAATTTGCGAGGGTTTTCTCAAAGCTGTGAGGCGAGTTTGAGGACGAAAACTTGGAGGAAGATGAAAAATAATAACTAGAAAATTCCCTCTGGGAAATTTTGAAAGGGACACGGGGTGTGTTCGAGCCGACAAAATTATCTACGTTTTAAAGTTTGAATGAAGTCTCTAGGACAAAGTATGGCCGAGCAGCGGACAATTGAAAAAGGCTGAAATTTGAGGAAATTTCCCCATTCATTTCTTATGGGAAATTTATCGCAGTTGTTTGCGTCTTACGTCGGCCTTCGATGGTCATAGCTCAAAAACCGTAAGAGATATCAAAATGTGCCGAGGGTCATTTTGAGCTGACAAAATTATCTACGTTTTAAAGTTTGAATGAAGTCTCTAGGAGAAACTATGGCGAAGCAGCGGACAATTGAAAAAGGCTGCAATTTGAGAAAACAGCAGATATCAGAGGTAGTCAGTCCCTGATTAATGAACTGGTCCCAGCTGTGTTTCTGTGGCTTTCTCCTTGTCTGTCTCTGTTGATCACCTCAGCTGTCTGTGTCTGCTTCTCTCCTCTGCTTCATGTCTCTGTTAACATGAATTAATGAACTGAATCAATAAACATGAATGGAGCTAATGCTAACGGAGCTAACAGAGCTAACACTAACGGAGCTAACAGCGCGAATACAGCTAACAGCTCTAACGCTAACAGAGCTAACTGTGCTAACAGAGCTAATAGAGCATTTGTCTGTGTGTGTGTGTTTATGTATCTGTCATTGTGTGTGACTGCGTATGTGTGTGTCTTCGTCTGTTTGTGTGTGTGTGTCTGCTTGAACTACACAAGCAGCCCAACCAGCTCCTACATGGAGATGTGTCTGGTATATGTGTGTCTGAATGTGTGTGTGTGTGTGTGTTTGTTTGTGTGCGTGTGTAACTTCTGCCCCACCTGCTGATAATTACCTCTCTACCTCTCCCACTTTTTACCTGTTCCTGTTCAGTTTTGACGTGCTTGTTTTTAATCACTTTTTAGCTGTTGGTTAGCCCTGCTTGTGTGTGCGTTTGTGTGACTACTGTCTCAACCTTTTTGGCAAAGCGCTTGGTGAAGCTGAGTTTAACTGTTTGTTGGACGGAGATTGTTTTCAAACAATGCCCTTGTTTTGACTGAGCTCGTTAAGATAATCATTCTCAGGCTTGTTGTCCTGCAGATGTGTGTGCGTGGGTTATTGACCGGTGTGTGTGTAAATGACAGTTACACCTGTAAACTGAAAAGCGGCTTTTTCGCTGTCGGTTTCTTCCGAACAACTTGCGATTGTGTCAAAACCGTAGCTGCTATCAAAAAACCGATTACACTGTGAGATGCGGACAAGTCTGGGCCAGATGTACGTGTGTTTTATGTCCAGATATTCTTTAGAAAAATGACAAAATGGTCGACTTAAAAAGACTCTGCCACTCAGAGAACAGGAGTTTGTATTGTATGCAGTGAGATTTGGGTTCGCCGAACCTCCTGAACTAAATCCTCTGGTGAGAGAACCGTACCTCGTATCAGAGTGTACTATAGATCATCGGACTCCCGAGAACTTCCTGAGTCCGACCATCATCTCGTTTTATTCCTGACACAACAACTTTTCGTTTTTATGGCGATCTAAAGACAGGAGGCATTTCTGCTTTGCTCACAAAACAGCTCTGAATTTTAACATGGGACTTAATGGGAGAACAGGAGGGCGCTGGCTGCACAAAACGTCTCACTATTTAAATTCAGTAAGTCTCTCGGCTTTTTCGAGGACATCACACGAAAGAGGACAAGTTTGTCTACAAACTGATCCCAAAATTATGCGTGTAGAGTGTAATTTGTGGCCGTAGCGACGAGAAAAAGAGAAGATTTTCAGATCGTTTTTAGACTCTGTGCCACTCTAGCACGCACTCTAGCACGAACATTCCGCGCAATACACACCCATTATAATCTCAAAATTTCCCGCCAAACGATCACTGTCATTGAACAGTGACTGATCAAAAACTATAGGACCAATCAAAATGTGGATGAACACACCAATAGACCAGACTTGGGTCTACATTTTAAAGTTGAAATGAAGTCTCTCGGTGAATGTATGCCTGAGCTACAGATGTTTGAAAAACTCCAATTTCAATCTTGTTTTTTTCGCCGGTCCCATTCATTTCTTATGGGAAATTTATCGCAGTTTTTCGCGTCTTACGACGCGAAAAACTGCGATAAATTTGAGAAAAGTAATAGCACACCGATCCCGAACAATACGCACGTTTTGATATATAATTTGCGAGGGTTTTCTCAAAGCTGCGGGGCGAGTTTAGGGACGAAAATTTGGAGGATGATGAAAAATAATAACTAGAAAATTCCCTCTGGGAAATTTTGAAAGGGACACGGGGTGTGTTGGAGCCGACAAAATTATCTACGTTTTAAAGTTTGAATGAAGTCTCTAGGACAAAGTATGGCCGAGCAGCGGACAATTGAAAAAGGCTGAAATTTGAGGAAATTTCCCCATTCATTTCTTATGGGAAATTTATCGCAGTTGTTTGCGTCTTACGTCGGCCTTCGATGGTCATAGCTCGAAAACCGTAAGAGATATCAAAATGTGCCGAGGGTCATTTTGAGCCGACAAAATTATCTACGTTTTAAAGTTTGAATGAAGTCTCTAGGAGAAACTATGGCGAAGCAGCGGACAATTGAAAAAGGCTGCAATGTGAGAAAACTGCAGATATCAGAGGTAGTCAGTCCCTGATTAATGAATTGCTCTCAGCTGTGTTTCTGTGGCTTTCTCCTTGTCTGTCTCTGTTGATCACCTCAGCTGTCTGTGTCTGCTTCTCTCCTCTGCTTCATGTCTCTGTTAACATGAATTAATGAACTGAATCAATAAACATGAATGGAGCTAATGCTAACGGAGCTAACAGAGCTAACACTAACGGAGCGAACAGCTAACGGTGCGAATAGAGCTAACGGCGCTAACGCTAACAGAGCTAACTGTGCTAACAGAGCTAACAGAGCTAACGGCGTTAACAAGGGGGCGGGGGGATGGGGTTTTCATTATGCATTTGTCTGTGTGTGTGTGTTTATGTATCTGTCATTGTGTGTGACTGCGTATGTGTGTGTCTTCGTCTGTTTGTGTGTGTGTGTCTGCTTGAACTACACAAGCAGCCCAACCAGCTCCTACATGGAGATGTGTATAGTATATATGTGTCTGAATGTGTGTGTGTGTGTGTGTGTGCGTGTGTGCCTGTGTAACTTCTGCCCCACCTGCTGATAATTACCTCTCTACCTCTCCCACTTTTTACCTGTTCCTGTTCAGTTTTGACGTGCTTGTTTTTAATCACTTTTTAGCTGTTGGTTAGCCCTGCTTGTGTGTGCGTTTGTGTGACTACTTTCTCAACCTTTTTGGCAAAGCGCTTGGTGAAGCTGAGTTTAACTGTTTGTTGGATGGAGATTGTTTTCAAACAATGCCCTTGTTTTGACTGAGCTCGTTAAGATAATCATTCTCAGGCTTGTTGTCCTGCAGATGTGTGTGCGTGGGTTATTGACCGGTGTGTGTGTAAATGACAGTTGCACCTGTTAAACTCCTCCCTTGAAAAGCGGCTTTTTCGCTGTCGGTTTCTTCCGAACAACTTGCGATTGTGTCAAAACCGTAGCTGCTATCAAAAAACCGATTACACTGTGAGATGCGGACAAGTCTGGGCCAGATGTACGTGTGTTTTATGTCCAGATATTCTTTAGAAAAATGACAAAATGGTCGACTTAAAAAGACTCTGCGACTCAGAGAACAGGAGTTTGTATTGTATGCAGTGAGATTTGGGTTCGGCGAACCTCCTGAACTAAATCCTCTGGTGAGAGAACCGTACCTCGTATCAGAGTGTACTATAGATCATCGGACTCCCGAGAACTTCCTGAGTCCGGCCATCTCCTCGTTTTATTCCTGACACAACAACTTTTCGTTTTATGGCGATCTAAAGACAGGAGGCATTTCTGCTTTGCTCACAAAACAGCTCTGAATTTTAACATGGGACTTAATGGGAGAACAGGAGGGCGCTGGCTGCACAAAACGTCTCACTATTTAAATTCAGTAAGTCTCTCGGCTTTTTCGAGGACATCACACGAAAGAGGACAAGTTTGTCTACAAAATGAGCCCAAAATTATGCGTGTAGAGTGTAATTTGTGGCCGTAGCGACGAGAAAAAGAGAAGATTTTCAGATCGTTTTTAGACTCTGTGCCACTCTAGCACGCACTCTAGCACGAAAATTCCGCGCAATACACACCCATTATAATCTCAAAATTTCCCGCCAAACGATCACTGTCATTGAACAGTGACTGATCAAAAACTATAGGACCAATCAAAATGTGGATGAACACACCAATAGACCAGACTTGGGTCTACATTTTAAAGTTGAAATGAAGTCTCTCGGTGAATGTATGCCTGAGCTACAGATGTTTGAAAAACTCCAATTTCAATCTTGTTTTTTTTTCGCCCGTCCCATTCATTTCTTATGGGAAATTTATCGCAGTTTTTCGCGTCTTACGACGCGAAAAACTGCGATAAATTTGAGAAAAGTAATAGCACACCGATCCCGAACAATACGCACGTTTTGATATATAATTTGCGAGGGTTTTCTCAACGCTGCGGGGCGAGTTTGAGGACGAAAACTTGGAGGAAGATGAAAAATAATAACTAGAAAATTCCCCCTGGGAAATTTTGAAAGGGACACGGGGTGTGTTCGAGCCGACAAAATTATCTACGTTTTAAAGTTTGAATGAAGTCTCTAGGACAAAGTATGGCCGAGCAGCGGACAATTGAAAAAGGCTGAAATTTGAGGAAATTTCCCCATTCATTTCTTATGGAAATTTATCGCAGTTGTTTGCGTCTTACGTCAGCCTTCGATGGTCATAGCTCGAAACCGTAAGAGATATCAAAATGTGCCGAGGGTCATTTTGAGCCGACAAAATTATCTACGTTTTAAAGTTTGAATGAAGTCTCTAGGAGAAACTATGGCGAAGCAGCGGACAATTGAAAAAGGCTGCAAATTGAGAAAACGGCAGATATCAGAGGTAGTCAGTCCCTGATTAATGAATTGCTCTCAGCTGTGTTTCTGTGGCTTTCTCCTTGTCTGTCTCTGTTGATCACCTCAGCTGTCTGTGTCTGCTTCTCTCCTCTGCTTCATGTCTCTGTTAACATGAATTAATGAACTGAATCAATAAACATGAATGGAGCTAATGCTAACGGAGCTAACAGAGCTAACACTAACTGAGCTAACAGCTAAAGGTGCGAATAGAGCTAACGGCGCTAACGCTAACAGAGCTAACTGTGCTAACAGACCTAACAGAGCTAACGGCGTTAACAAGGGGGCGGGGGGATGGGGTTTTCATTATGCATTTGTCTGTGTGTGTGTGTTTATGTATCTGTCGTTGTGTGTGACTGCGTATGTGTGTGTCTTCGTCTGTTTGTGTGTGTGTGTCTGCTTGAACTACACAAGCAGCCCAACCTGCTCCTACATGGAGATGTGTCTGGTATATGTGTGTCTGAATGTGTGTGTGTGTGTGTGTTTGTTTGTGTGCGTGTGTAACTTCTGCCCCACCTGCTGATAATTACCTCTCTACCTCTCCCACTTTTTACCTGTTCCTGTTCAGTTTTGACGTGCTTGTTTTTAATCACTTTTTAGCTGTTGGTTAGCCCTGCTTGTGTGTGTGTTTGTGTGACTACTGTCTCAACCTTTTTGGCAAAGCGCTTGGTGAAGCTGAGTTTAACTGTTGTTGGATGGAGATTGTTTTCAAACAATGCCCTTGTTTTGACTGAGCTCGTTAAGATAATCATTCTCAGGCTTGTTGTCCTGCAGATGTGTGTGCGTGGGTTATTGACCGGTGTGTGTGTAAATGACAGTTGCACCTGTTAAACTCTTCCCTTGAAAAGCGGCTTTTTTCGCTGTCGGTTTCTTCCGAACAACTTGCGATTGTGTCAAAACCGTAGCTGCTATCAAAAAAACGATTACACTGTGAGATGCGGACAAGTCTGGGCCAGATGTACGTGTGTTTTATGTCCAGATATTCTTTAGAAAAATGACAAATGGTCGACTTAAAAAGACTCTGCGACTCAGAGAACAGGAGTTTGTATTGTATGCAGTGAGATTTGGGTTCGGCGAACCTCCTGAACTAAATCCTCTGGTGAGAGAACCGTACCTCGTATCAGAGTGTACTATAGATCATCGGACTCCCGAGAACTTCCTGAGTCCGGCCATCTCCTCGTTTTATTCCTGACACAACAACTTTTCGTTTTATGGCGATCTAAAGACAGGAGGCATTTCTGCTTTGCTCACAAACAGCTCTGAATTTTAACATGGGACTTAATGGGAGAACAGGAGGGCGCTGGCTGCACAAAACGTCTCACTATTTAAATTCAGTAAGTCTCTCGGCTTTTTCGAGGACATCACACGAAAGAGGACAAGTTTGTCTACAAAATGAGCCCAAAATTATGCGTGTAGAGTGTAATTTGTGGCCGTAGCGACGAGAAAAGAGAAGATTTTCAGATCGTTTTTAGACTCTGTGCCACTCTAGCACGCACTCTAGCACGAACATTCCGCGCAATACACACCCATTATAATCTCAAAATTTCCCTCCAAACGATCACTGTCATTGAACAGTGACTGATCAAAACTATAGGACCAATCAAAATGTGGGATGAACACACCAATAGACCAGACTTGGGTCTACATTTTAAAGTTGAATGAAGTCTCTCGGTGAATGTATGCCTGAGCTACAGATGTTTGAAAAACTCCAATTTCAATCTTGTTTTTTTCGCCCGTCCCATTCATTTCTTATGGGAAATTTATCGCAGTTTTTCGCGTCTTACGACGCGAAAAACTGCGATAAATTTGAGAAAAGTAATAGCACACCGATCCCGAACAATACGCACGTTTTGATATATAATTTGCGAGGGTTTTCTCAAAGCTGTGGGACGAGTTTGAGGACGAAAACTTGGAGGAAGATGTATAATAGAAGAAGAAGAAGAAACGCGCGGATAGTAATAAGTGACTCGGGGCTACGCCCCGAGTCACTGGCTCCTGCAGCTATTTCATAGCTGTAGGAGCCAGTGACTCGGGACGTTGCCCCGTGTCCCTAATAACTAGAAAAAAATTCCCCCTGGGAAATTTTGAAAGGGACACGGGGTGCGTTCGAGCCGACAAAATTATCTACGTTTTAAAGTTTGAATGAAGTCTCTAGGACCAAGTATGCCCGAGCAGCGGACAATTGAAAAAGGCTGAAATTTGAGGAAATTTCCCCATTCATTTCTTATGGGAAATTTATCGCAGTTGTTTGCGTCTTACGTCGGCCTTCGATGGTCATAGCTCGAAAACCGTAAGAGATATCAAAATGTGCGAGGGTCATTTTGAGCCGACAAAATTATCTACGTTTTAAAGTTTGAATGAAGTCTCTAGGAGAAACTATGGCGAAGCAGCGGACAATTGAAAAAGGCTGCAAATTGAGAAAACGGCAGATATCAGAGGTAGTCAGTCCCTGATTAATGAATTGCTCTCAGCTGTGTTTTCTGTGGCTTTCTCCTTGTCTGTCTCTGTTGATCACCTCAGCTGTCTGTGTCTGCTTCTCTCCTCTGCTTCATGTCTCTGTTAACATGAATTAATGAACTGAATCAATAAAAATGAATGGAGCTAATGCTAACGGAGCTAACAGAGCTAACACTAACTGAGCTAACAGCTAAAGGTGCGAATATAGCTAACGGCGCTAGCGCTAACAGAGCTAACTGTGCTAACAGAGCTAACAGAGCTAACGGCGTTAACAAGGGGCGGGGGGATTGGGTTTTCATTATGCATTTGTCTGTGTGTGTGTGTTTATGTATCTGTCGTTGTGTGTGACTGCGTATGTGTGTGTCTTCGTCTGTTGGTGTGTGTGTCTGCTTGAACTACACAAGCAGCCCAACCAGCTCCTACATGGAGATGTGTCTGGTATATGTGTGTCTGAATGTGTGTGTGTGTGTGTGTGTTTGTTTGTGTGCGTGTGTAACTTCTGCCCACCTGCTGATAATTACCTCTCTACCTCTCCCACTTTTTACCTGTTCCTGTTCAGTTTTGACGTGCTTGTTTTTAATCACTTTTTAGCTGTTGGTTAGCCCTGCTTGTGTGTGCGTTTGTGTGACTACTGTCTCAACCTTTTGGCAAAGCGCTTGGTGAAGCTGAGTTTAACTGTTTGTTGGATGGAGATTGTTTTCAACAATGCCCTTGTTTTGACTGAGCTCGTTAAGATAATCATTCTCAGGCTTGTTGTCCTGCAGATGTGTGTGCGTGGGTTATTGACCGGGTGTGTGTAAATGACAGTTGCACCTGTTAACTCTTCCCTTGAAAAGCGGCTTTTTCGCTGTCGGTTTCTTCGAACAACTTGCGATTGTGTCAAAACCGTAGCTGCTATCAAAAAACCGATTACACTGTGAGATGCGGACAAGTCTGGGCCAGATGTACGTGTGTTTCATGTCCAGATATTCTTTAGAAAAATGACAAATGGTCGACTTAAAAGACTCTGCGACTCAGAGAACAGGAGTTTGTATTGTATGCAGTGAGATTTGGGTTCGGCGAACCTCCTGAACTAATCCTCTGGTGAGAGAACCGTACCTCGTATCAGAGTGTACTATAGATCATCGGACTCCCGAGAACTTCCTGAGTCCGGCCATCTCCTCGTTTTATTCCTGACACAACAACTTTTCGTTTATGGCGATCTAAAGACAGGAGGCATTTCTGCTTTGCTCACAAAACAGCTCTGAATTTTAACATGGGACTTAATGGGAGAACAGGAGGGCGCTGGCTGCACAAAACGTCTCACTATTTAAATTCAGTAAGTCTCTCTCTTTTTCGAGGACATCACACGAAAGAGGACAAGTTTGTCTACAAATGAGCCCAAAATTATGCGTGTAGAGTGTAATTTGTGGCCGTAGCGACGAGAAAAAGAGAAGATTTTCAGATCGTTTTTAGACTCTGTGCCACTCTAGCACGCACTCTAGCACGAACATTCCGCGCAATACACACCCATTATAATCTCAAATTTCCCGCCAAACGATCACTGTCATTGAACAGTGACTGATCAAAAACTATAGGACCAATCAAAATGTGGATGAACACACCATAGACCAGACTTGGGTCTACATTTTAAAGTTGAAATGAAGTCTCTCGGTGAATGTATGCCTGAGCTACAGATTTTTGAAAAACTCCAATTTCAATCTTGTTTTTTTCGCCCGGTCCCATTCATTTCTTATGGGAAATTTATCGCAGTTTTTCGCGTCGTAAGACGCGAAAAACTGCGATAATTTGAGAAAAGTAATAGCACACCGATCCCGAACAATACGCACGTTTTGATATATAATTTGCGAGGGTTTTCTCAAAGCTGCGGGGCAAGTTTGAGGACGAAAACTTGGAGGAAGATGAAAAATAATAACTAGAAAATTCCCCCTGGGAAATTTTGAAAGGGACACGGGGTGTGTTCGAGCCGACAAAATTATCTACGTTTTAAAGTTTGAATGAAGTCTCTAGGACAAAGTATGGCCGAGCAGCGGACAATTGAAAAAGGCTGAAATTGAGGAAATTTCCCCATTCATTTCTTATGGGAAATTTATCGCAGTTGTTCGCGTCTTACGTCGGCCTTCGATGGTCATAGCTCGAAAACCGTAAGAGATATCAAAATGTGCCGAGGGTCATTTGGAGCCGACAAAATTATCTACGTTTTAAAGTTTGAATGAAGTCTCTAGGAGAAACTATGGCGAAGCAGCGGACAATTGAAAAAGGCTGCAATGTGAGAAAACGGCAGATATCAGAGGCAGTCAGTCCCTGATTAATGAATTGCTCTCAGCTGTGTTTCTGTGGCTTTCTCCTTGTCTGTCTCTGTTGATCACCTCAGCTGTCTGTGTCTGCTTCTCTCCTCTGCTTCATGTCTCTGTTAACATGAATTAATGAACTGAATCAATAAACATGAATGGAGCTAATGCTAACGGAGCTAACAGAGCTAACACTAATGGAGCGAACAGCTAACGGTGCGAATAGAGCTAACGGCGCTAACGCAAACAGAGCTAACTGTGCTAGCAGAGCTAATAGAGCTAGCGGCGTTAACAAGGGGCGGGGGGATGGGGTTTTCATTATGCATTTGTCTGTGTGTGTGTGTTATGTATCTGTCGTTGTGTGTGACTGCGTATGTGTGTGTCTTCGTCTGTTTCTGTGGCTTTCTCCTTGTCTGTCTCTGTTGATCACCTCAGCTGTCTGTGTCTGCTTCTCTCCTCTGCTTCATGTCTCTGTTAACATGAATTAATGAACTGAATCAATAGCATGAATGGAGTTAATGCTAACAGAGCTAACAGAGCTAACACTAACGGAGCTAACACTAACGAGCTAACAGCTAACGGCGCGAATAGAGCTAACGGCGCTAACGCAAACAGAGCTAACTGTGCTAACAGAGCTAATAGAGCTAACGGTGTTAACAATGGGGGCGGGGGGATGGGGTTTTCATTATGCATTTGTCTGTGTATGTGTGTTTATGTATCTGTCATTGGTGTGACTGCGTATGTGTGTGTCTTCGTCTGTTTGTGTGTGTGTCTGCTTGAACTACACAAGCAGCCCAACCAGCTCCTACATGGAGATGTGTATAGTATATATGTGTCTGAATGTGTGTGTGTGTGTGTGTGTGCGTGTGTGCCTGTGTAACTTCTGCCCCACCTGCTGATAATTACCTCTCTACCTCTCCCACTTTTTACCTGTTCCTGTTCAGTTTGACGTGCTGTTTTTAATCACTTTTTAGCTGTTGGTTAGCCCTGCTTGTGTGTGTGTTTGTGTGACTACTGTCTCAACCTTTTTGGCAAAGCGCTTGGTGAAGCTGAGTTTAACTGTTTGTTGGATGGAGATTGTTTTTCAAACAATGCCCTTTTTTTGACTGAGCTCGTTAAGATAATCATTCTCAGGCTTGTTGTCCTGCAGATGTGTGTGCGTGGGTTATGACCGGTGTGTGTGTAAATGACAGTTAATGACACACCTGTTAACTGAAAAGCGGCTTTTTCGCTGTCGGTTTCTTCCGAACAACTTGCGATTGTGTCAAACCGTAGCTGCTATCAAAAACCGATTACACTGTGAGATGCGGACAAGTCTGGGCCAGATGTACGTGTTTTTTATGTCCAGATATTCTTTAGAAAAATGACAAAATGGTCGACTTAAAAAGACTCTGCGACTCAGAGAACAGGAGTTTGTATTGTATGCAGTGAGATTTGGGTTCGGCGAACCTCCTGAACTAAATCCTCTGGTGAGAGAACCGTACCTCGTATCAGAGTGTACTATAGATCATCGGACTCCCGAGAACTTCCTGAGTCCGAATATCATCTCGTTTTATTCCCGAGACAACAACTTTTCGTTTTATGGCGATGTAAAGACAGGAGGCATTTATGCTTTTCTCACAAAACAGCTCTGAATTTTTACATTGGAGTCAATGGGAGAGCTAGAGGGAGGTGGCTACACAAAAAGCCTCACTATTTAAATTCAGTAAGTCTCTCGGCTTTTTCGAGGACATCACATGAAAGAGGACAAGTTTGTCTACAAAAGATCCCAAAATTATGTGTCTCCAATTCACCGTTTGTATTTTACGGCAATTTTAGAAACACATTTCAGGCGATTTTTCACCGGCTGTCTCACTCTAACTTATGACATCACCCACTGTAGAGGGAGAGATTCTGAGCATTTTTGTGAGAAACTTGATGGTCTTCAGATGGTCATAGCTCGAAAACCGTAAGAGATATCAAAAAATGTGCCGGTATTAATTTTGAGCTGACAAATTTATCTACGTTTTAAACTTTGAATGAAGTCTCTAGGACAAGTATGGCCGAGCTGCGGACAATTGAAAAAGGCTGAAATTTGAGGAAATTTCCCCATTCATTCCTTATGGGAAAGTCTTCGCAGTTGTTCGCGTCTTACGTCGGCCTTCGATGGTCATAGTTCGAAAACCGTAAGAGATATCAAAATGTGCCGAGGGTCATTTGGAGCCGACAAAATTATCTACGTTTTAAAGTTCAAATGAAGTCTCTCGGTGAATGTATGCCTGAGCTACAGACGTTTGAAAAACTCCAATTTCCATCTTTTTTTTTTCGCCCGTCCCATTCATTCTTATGGGAAATTTATCGCAGTTTTTCGCGTCTTACGACGCGAAAAACTGCGATAAATTTGAGAAAAGTAATAGCACACCGATCCTGATCAAACCGCACGTTTTGATATATAATTTGCAAGGGTTTTCTCAAAGCTGCGGGGCGAGTTCAGGGACAAAAATTTGGAGGATGATGAAAAATAATAATAACTAGAAAATTCCCCCTGGGAAATTTTGAAAGGGACACGGGGTGTGTTCGAGCCGACAAAATTATCTACGTTTTAAAGTTTGAATGAAGTCTCTAGGAGAAACTATGGCGAAGCAGCGGACAATTGAAAAAGGCTGCAATTTGAGGAAATTTCCCATTCATTTCTTATGGAAATTTATCGCAGTTGTTTGCGTCTTACGTCGGCCTTCGATGGTCATAGCTCGAAAACCGTAAGAGATATCAAAATGTGCCGAGGGTCATTTGAGCCGACAAAATTATCTACGTTTTAAAGTTTGAATGAAGTCTCTAGGAGAAACTATGGCGAAGCAGCGGACAATTGAAAAAGGCTGCAATGTGAGAAAACTGCAGATATCAGAGGTAGTCAGTCCCTGATTAATGAATTGCTCTCAGCTGTGTTTCTGTGGCTTTCTCCTTGTCTGTCTCTGTTGATCACCTCAGCTGTCTGTGTCTGCTTCTCTCCTCTGCTTCATGTCTCTGTTAACATGAATTAATGAACTGAATCAATAAACATGAATGGAGCTAATGCTAACAGAGCTAACAGAGCTAACACTAACTGAGCTAACAGCTAGCGGTGCGAATATCGCTAACGGCAGTAGCGCTAACAGAGCTAACTGTGCTAGCAGAGCTAATAGAGCTAACAGCGTTAACAAGGGGGCGGGGGGATGGGTTTTCATTATGCATTTGTCTGTGTGTGTGTGTTTATGTATCTGTCGTTGTGTGTGACTGCGTATGTGTGTGTCTTCGTCTGTTTCTGTGGCTTTCTACTTGTCTGTCTCTGTTGATCACCTCAGCTGTCTGTGTCTGCTTCTCTCCTCTGCTTCATGTCTCTGTTAACATGAATTAATGACTGAATCAATAAACATGAATGGAGCTAATGCTGACGGAGCTAACAGAGCTAACACTAACGGAGCTAACAGCTGGCGGTGCGAATAGAGCTAACGGCGCTAACGCTAACAGAGCTAACTGTGCTAACAGAGCTAATAACGGCGTTAACAAGGGGCGGGGGGATGGGGTTTTCATTATGCATTTGTCTGTGTGTGTGTGTTTCTGTATCTGTCATTGTGTGTGACTGCGTATGTGTGTGTCTTCGTCTGTTTGTGTGTGTGTGTCTGCTTGAACTACACAAGCAGCCCAACCTGCTCCTACATGGAGATGTGTCTGGTATATGTGTGTCTGAATGTGTGTGTGTGTGTGTGTTTGTTTGTGTGCGTGTGTAACTTCTGCCCCACCTGCTGATAATTACCTCTCTACCTCTCCCACTTTTTACCTGTTCCTGTTCAGTTTTGACGTGCTTGTTTTTAATCACTTTTTAGCTGTTGGTTAGCCCTGCTTGTGTGTGTGTTTGTGTGAATACTGTCTCAACCTTTTTGGCAAAGCGCTTGGTGAAGCTGAGTTTAACTGTTTGTTGGTTGGAGATTGTTTTCAACAATGCCCTTGTTTTGACTGAGCTCGTTAAGATAATCATTCTCAGGCTTGTTGTCCTGCAGATGTGTGTGCGTGGGTTATTGACCGGTGTGTGTGTAAATGACAGTTGCACCTGTTAAACTCCTCCCTTGAAAAGCGGCTTTTTCGCTGTCGGTTTCTTCCGAACAACTTGCGATTGTGTCAAAACCGTAGCTGCTATCAAAAAACCGATTACACTGTGAGATGCGGACAAGTCTGGGCCAGATGTACGTGTGTTTTATGTCCAGATATTCTTTAGAAAAATGACAAAATGGTCGACTTAAAAAGACTCTGCGACTCAGAGAACAGGAGTTTGTATTGTATGCAGTGAGATTTGGGTTCGGCGAACCTCCTGACTAAATCCTCTGGTGAGAGAACCGTACCTCGTATCAGAGTGTACTATAGATCATCGGACTCCCGAGAACTTCCTGAGTCCGGCCATCTCCTCGTTTTATTCCTGACACAACAACTTTTCGTTTTATGGCGATCTAAAGACAGGAGGCATTTCTGCTTTGCTCACAAAACAGCTCTGAATTTTAACATGGGACTTAATGGTAGAACAGGAGGGCGCTGGCTGCACAAACGTCTCACTATTTAAATTCAGTAAGTCTCTCGGCTTTTTCGAGGACATCACACGAAAGAGGACAAGTTTGTCTACAAATGAGCCCAAAATTATGCGTGTAGAGTGTAATTTGTGGCCGTAGCGACGAGAAAAAGAGAAGATTTCAGATCGTTTTTAGACTCTGTGCCACTCTAGCACGCACTCTAGCACGAACATTCCGCGCAATACACACCCATTATAATCTCAAATTTCCCGCCAAACGATCACTGTCATTGAACAGTGACTGATCAAAAACTATAGGACCAATCAAATGTGGATGAACACACCAATAGACCAGACTTGGTCTACATTTTAAAGTTGAAATGAGTCTCTCGGTGAATGTATGCCTGAGCTACAGATGTTTGAAAAACTCCAATTTCAATCTTGTTTTTTTCGCCCGTCCCATTCATTTCTTATGGGAAATTATCGCAGTTTTTCGCGTCTTACGACGCGAAAAACTGCGATAAATTTGAGAAAAGTAATAGCACACCGATCCCGAACAATACGCACGTTTTGATATATAATTTGCGAGGGTTTTCTCAAAGCTGCGGGGCGAGTTTGAGGACGAAAACTTGGAGGAAGATGAAAAATAATAATAAGAAGAAGAAGAAGAAACGCGCGGGATAGTAATAAGTGACTCGGGCTACGCCCCGAGTCACTGGCTCCTGCAGCTATTTCATAGCTGTAGGAGCCAGTGACTCGGGACGTTGCCCCGTGTCCCTAATAAGAAGAAACACGCGGGATAGTAATAAGTGACTCGGGGCTACGCCCCGAGTCACTGGCTCCTGCAGCAGAGCTGCAGGAGCCAGTGCCTCGGAGCGTGCCCCGTGTCCCTAACTAGAAAATTCCCCCTGGGAAATTTTGAAAGGGACACGGGGTGTGTTCGAGCCGACAAAATTATCTACGTTTTAAAGTTTGAATGAAGTCTCTAGGACAAAGTATGGCCGAGCAGCGGACAATTGAAAAAGGCTGAAATTTGAGGAAATTTCCCCATTCATTTCTTATGGGAAATTTATCGCAGTTGTTCGCGTCTTACGTCGGCCTTCGATGGTCATAGCTCGAAAACCGTAAGAGATATCAAAATGTGCCGAGGGTCATTTGGAGCCGACAAAATTATCTACGTTTTAAAGTTTGAATGAAGTCTCTAGGAGAAACTATGGCGAAGCAGCGGACAATTGAAAAGGCTGCAATGTGAGAAAACGGCAGATATCAGAGGCAGTCAGTCCCTGATTAATGAATTGCTCTCAGCTGTGTTTCTGTGGCTTTCTCCTTGTCTGTCTCTGTTGATCACCTCAGCTGTCTGTGTCTGCTTCTCTCTCTGCTTCATGTCTCTGTTAACATGAATTAATGAACTGAATCAATAAACATGAATGGAGCTAATGCTAACGGAGCTAACAGAGCTAACACTAACGGAGCGAACAGCTAACGGTGCGAATAGAGCTAACGGCGCTAACGCAACCAGAGCTAACTGTGCTAACAGAGCTAATAGAGCTAGCGGCGTTAACAAGGGGGCGGGGGGATGGGGTTTTCATTATGCATTTGTCTGTGTGTGTGTGTTTATGTATCTGTCGTTGTGTGTGACTGCGTATGTGTGTGTCTTCGTCTGTTTCTGTGGCTTTCTCCTTGTCTGTCTCTGTTGATCACCTCAGCTGTCTGTGTCTGCTTCTCTCCTCTGCTTCATGTCTCTGTTAACATGAATTAATGAACTGAATCAATAAACATGAATGGAGCTAATGCTAACGGAGCTAACACTAACGGAGCGAACAGCTAACGGTGCGAATAGAGCTAACGGCGCTAACGCAACCAGAGCTAACTGTGCTAACAGAGCTAATAGAGCTAGCGGCGTTAACAAGGGGGCGGGGGTATGGGGTTTTCATTATGCATTTGTCTGTGTGTGTGTTTATGTATCTGTCGTTGTGTGTGACTGCGTATGTGTGTGTCTTCGTCTGTTTCTGTGGCTTTCTCCTTGTCTGTCTCTGTTGATCACCTCAGCTGTCTGTGTCTGCTTCTCTCCTCTGCTTCATGTCTCTGTTAACATGAATTAATGAACTGAATCAATAAGCATGAATGGAGTTAATGCTAACAGAGCTAGCAGAGCTAACACTAACGGAGCGAACAGCTAACGGCGCTAACGCTAACAGAGCTAACTGTGCTAACAGAGCTAATAGAGCTAACGGTGTTAACAAGGGGGCGGGGGGATGGGGTTTTCATTGTGCATTTGTCTGTGTGTGTGTGTTTATGTATCTGTCATTGTGTGTGACTGTGTATGTGTGTGTCTTCGTCTGTTTGTGTGTGTGTGTCTGCTTGAACTACACAAGCAGCCCAACCAGCTCCTACATGGAGATGTGTATAGTATATATGTGTCCGAATGTGTGTGTGTGTGTGTGTGTGTGCGTGTGTGCCTGTGTAACTTCTGCCCCACCTGCTGATAATTACCTCTCTACCTCTCCCACTTTTTACCTGTTCCTGTTCAGTTTTGACGTGCTTGTTTTTAATCACTTTTTAGCTGTTGGTTAGCCCTTTTTGTGTGTGCATTTGTGTGACTACTGTCTCAACCTCTTTGGCAAAGAGCTTTGTGAAGCTGAGTTTAACTGCTTGTTGGACGGAGATTGTTTTCAAACAATGCCCTTGTTTTGACTGAGCTCGTTAAGATAATCATTCTCAGGCTTGTTGTCCTGCAGATGTGTGTGCGTGGGTTATTGACCGGTGTGTGTGTAAATGACAGTTGCAACTGTTAAACTCTTCCCTTGAAAAGCGGCTTTTTCGCTGTCGGTTTCTTCCGAACAACTTGCGATTGTGTCAAAACCGTAGCTGCTATCAAAAAACCGATTACACTGTGAGATGCGGACAAGTCTGGGCCAGATGTACGTGTGTTTTATGTCCAGATATTCTTTAGAAAAATGACAAAATGGTCGACTTAAAAAGACTCTGCGACTCAGAGAACAGGAGTTTGTATTGTATGCAGTGAGATTTGGGTTCGGCGAACCTCCTGAACTAAATCCTCTGGTGAGAGAACCGTACCTCGTATCAGAGTGTACTATAGATCATCGGACTCCCGAGAACTTCCTGAGTCCGAATATCATCTCGTTTTATTCCTGAGACAACAACTTTTCGTTTTATGGCGATGTAAAGACGGAGGCATTTATGCTTTTCTCACAAAACAGCTCTGAATTTTTACATTGGAGTCAATGGGAGAGCTAGAGGGAGGTGGCTACACAAAAAGCCTCACTATTTAAATTCAGTAAGTCTCTCGGCTTTTCGAGGACATCACATGAAAGAGGACAAGTTTGTCTACAAAAGATCCCAAAATTATGTGTCTCCTATTCACCGTTTGTATTTTACGGCAATTTTAGAAACACATTTCAGGCGATTTTTCACCGGCTGTCTCACTCTAACTTATGACATCACCCACTGTAGAGGGAGAGATTCTGAGCATTTTTGTGAGAAACTTGATGGTCTTCAGATGGTCATAGCTCGAAAACCGTAAGAGATATCAAAAAATGTGCCGGTATTAATTTTGAGCTGACAAATTTATCTACGTTTTAAACTTTGAATGAAGTCTCTAGGACAAAGTATGGCCGAGCTGCGGACAATTGAAAAAGGCTGAAATTTGAGGAAATTTCCCCATTCATTTCTTATGGGAAAGTCTTCGCAGTTGTTCGCGTCTTACGTCGGCCTTCGATGGTCATAGTTCGAAAACCGTAAGAGATATCAAAATGTGCCGAGGGTCATTTGGAGCCGACAAAATTATCTACGTTTTAAAGTTCAAATGAAGTCTCTCGGTGATGTATGCCTGAGCTACAGACGTTTGAAAAACTCCAATTTCCATCTTTTTTTTTTCGCCCGTCCCATTCATTCTTATGGGAAATTTATCGCAGTTTTTTCGCGTCTTACGACGCGAAAAACTGCGATAAATTTGAGAAAAGTAATAGCACACCGATCCTGATCAAACCGCACGTTTTGATATATAATTTGCAAGGGTTTTCTCAAAGCTGCGGGGCGAGTTCAGGGACAAAAATTTGGAGGATGATGAAAAATAATAATAATAAGAAGAAACACGCGGGATAGTAATAAGTGACTCGGGGCTACGCCCCGAGTCACTGGCTCCTGCAGCAGAGCTGCAGGAGCCAGTGCCTCGGAGCGTGCCCCGTGTCCCTAATAACTAGAAAATTCCCCCTGGGAAATTTTGAAAGGGACACGGGTGTGTTCGAGCCGACAAAATTATCTACGTTTTAAAGTTTGAATGAAGTCTCTAGGACAAAGTATGGCCGAGCAGCGGACAATTGAAAAAGGCTGAAATTTGAGGAAATTTCCCCATTCATTTCTTATGGGAAATTTATCGCAGTTGTTCGCGTCTTACGTCGGCCTTCGATGGTCATAGCTCGAAAACCGTAAGAGATATCAAAATGTGCCGAGGGTCATTTGGAGCCGACAAAATTATCTACGTTTTAAAGTTTGAATGAAGTCTCTAGGAGAAACTATGGCGAAGCAGCGGACAATTGAAAAAGGCTGCAATGTGAGAAAACTGCAGATATCAGAGGTAGTCAGTCCCTGATTAATGAATTGCTCTCAGCTGTGTTTCTGTGGCTTTCTCCTTGTCTGTCTCTGTTGATCACCTCAGCTGTCTGTGTCTGCTTCTCTCCTCTGCTTCATGTCTCTGTTAACATGAATTAATGAACTGAATCAATAAACATGAATGGAGCTAATGCTGACGGAGCGAACAGAGCTAACACTAACGGAGCTAACAGCTAGCGGTGCGAATAGAGATAACGGCGCTAACGCTAACAGAGCTAACTGTGCTAACAGAGCTAATAACGGCGTTAACAAGGGCGGGGGGATGGGGTTTTCATTATGCATTTGTCTGTGTGTGTGTTTATGTATCTGTCGTTGTGTGTGACTGCGTATGTGTGTGTCTGCTTGAACTACACAAGCAGCCCAACCTGCTCCTACATGGAGATGTGTCTGGTGTATGTGTGTCTGAATGTGTGTGTGTGTGTGTGTTTGTTTGTGTGCGTGTGTAACTTCTGCCCCACCTGCTGATAATTACCTCTCTACCTCTCCCACTTTTACCTGTTCCTGTTCAGTTTTGACGTGCTTGTTTTTAATCACTTTTTAGCTGTTGGTTAGCCCTGCTTGTGTGTGTGTTTGTGTGACTACTTTCTCAACCTTTTTGGCAAAGAGCTTGGTGAAGCTGAGTTTAACTGTTTGTTGGATGGAGATTGTTTTCAAACAATGCCCTTGTTTTGACTGAGCTCGTTAAGATAATCATTCTCAGGCTTGTTGTCCTGCAGATGTGTGTGCGTGGGTTATTGACCGGTGTGTGTGTAAATGACAGTTGCACCTGTTAAACTCCTCCCTTGAAAAGCGGCTTTTTCGCTGTCGGTTTCTTCCGAACAACTTGCGATTGTGTCAAAACCGTAGCTGCTATCAAAAAAACCGATTACACTGTGAGATGCGGACAAGTCTGGGCCAGATGTACGTGTGTTTTTATGTCCAGATATTCTTTAGAAAAATGACAAAATGGTCGACTTAAAAAGACTCTGCGACTCAGAGAACAGGAGTTTGTATTGTATGCAGTGAGATTTGGGTTCGGCGAACCTCCTGAACTAAATCCTCTGGTGAGAGAACCGTACCTCGTATCAGAGTGTACTATAGATCATCGGACTCCCGAGAACTTCCTGAGTCCGGCCATCTCCTCGTTTTATTCCTGACACAACAACTTTTCGTTTTATGGCGATCTAAAGACAGGAGGCATTTCTGCTTTGCTCACAAAACAGCTCTGAATTTTAACATGGGACTTAATGTAGAACAGGAGGGCGCTGGCTGCACAAAACGTCTCACTATTTAAATTCAGTAAGTCTCTCGGCTTTTTCGAGGACATCACACGAAAGAGGACAAGTTTGTCTACAAAATGAGCCCAAAATTATGCGTGTAGAGTGTAATTTGTGGCCGTAGCGACGAGAAAAAAGAGAAGATTTTCAGATCGTTTTTAGACTCTGTGCCACTCTAGCACGCACTCTAGCACGACATTCCGCGCAATACACACCCATTATAATCTCAAAATTTCCCGCCAAACGGTCACTGTCATTGAACAGTGACTGATCAAAAACTATAGGACCAATCAAAATGTGGATGAACACACCAATAGACCAGACTTGGGTCTACATTTTAAAGTTGAAATGAAGTCTCTCGGTGAATGTATGCCTGAGCTACAGATGTTTGAAAAACTCCAATTTCAATCTTGTTTTTTTCGCCCGTCCCATTCATTCTTATGGGAAATTTATCGCAGTTTTTCGCGTCTTACGACGCGAAAAACTGCGATAAATTTGAGAAAAGTAATAGCACACCGATCCCGAACAATACGCACGTTTTGATATATAATTTGCGAGGGTTTTCTCAAAGCTGTGGGACGAGTTTGAGGACGAAAACTTGGAGGAAGATGAAAAATAATAACTAGAAAATTCCCCTGGGAAATTTTGAAAGGGACACGGGGTGTGTTTGAGCCGACAAAATTATCTACGTTTTAAAGTTTGAATGAAGTCTCTAGGACAAAGTATGGCCGAGCAGCGGACAATTGAAAAAGGCTGAAATTTGAGGAAATTTCCCCATTCATTTCTTATGGGAAATTTATCGCAGTTGTTTGCGTCTTACGTCGGCCTTCGATGGTCATAGCTCGAAAACCGTAAGAGATATCAAAATGTGCCGAGGGTCATTTTGAGCCGACAAAATTATCTACGTTTTAAAGTTTGAATGAAGTCTCTAGGAGAAACTATGGCGAAGCAGCGGACAATTGAAAAAGGCTGCAATTTGAGAAAACGGCAGATATCAGAGGTAGTCAGTCCCTGATTAATGAACTGGTCCCAGCTGTGTTTCTGTGGCTTTCTCCTTGTCTGTCTCTGTTGATCACCTCAGCTGTCTGTGTCTGCTTCTCTCCTCTGCTTCATGTCTCTGTTAACATGAATTAATGAACTGAATCAATAAACATGAATGGAGCTAATGCTAACGGAGCTAACAGAGCTAACACTAACGGAGCTAACAGCGCGAATACAGCTAACAGCTCTAACGCTAACAGAGCTAACTGTGCTAACAGAGCTAATAGAGCTAACGGCGTTAACAAGGGGGCGGGGGGATGGGGTTTTCATTATGCATTTGTCTGTGTGTGTGTGTTTATGTATCTGTCATTGTGTGTGACTGCGTATGTGTGTGTCTTCGTCTGTTTGTGTGTGTGTGTCTGCTTGAACTACACAAGCAGCCCAACCAGCTCCTACATGGAGATGTGTCTGGTATATGTGTGTCTGAATGTGTGTGTGTGTGTGTTTGTTTGTGTGCGTGTGTAACTTCTGCCCCACCTGCTGATAATTACCTCTCTACCTCTCCCACTTTTTACCTGTTCCTGTTCAGTTTTGACGTGCTTGTTTTTAATCACTTTTTAGCTGTTGGTTAGCCCTGCTTGTGTGTGCGTTTGTGTGACTACTGTCTCAACCTTTTTGGCAAAGCGCTTGGTGAAGCTGAGTTTAACTGTTTGTTGGACGGAGATTGTTTTCAAACAATGCCCTTGTTTTGACTGAGCTCGTTAAGATAATCATTCTCAGGCTTGTTGTCCTGCAGATGTGTGTGCGTGGGTTATTGACCGGTGTGTGTGTAAATGACAGTTACACCTGTTAACTGAAAAGCGACTTTTTCGCTGTCGGTTTCTTCCGAACACTTGCGATTGTGTCAAAACCGTAGCTGCTATCAAAAAACGATTACACTGTGAGATGCGGACAAGTCTGGGCCAGATGTACGTGTGTTTTATGTCCAGATATTCTTTAGAAAAATGACAAAATGGTCGACTTAAAAAGACTCTGCGACTCAGAGAACAGGAGTTTGTATTGTATGCAGTGAGATTTGGGTTCGGCGAACCTCCTGAACTAAATCCTCTGGTGAGAGAACCGTACCTCGTATCAGAGTGTACTATAGATCATCGGACTCCCGAGAACTTCCTGAGTCCGACCATCATCTCGTTTTATTCCTGACACAACAACTTTTCGTTTATGGCGATCTAAAGACAGGAGGCATTTCTGCTTTGCTCACAAAACAGCTCTGAATTTTAACATGGGACTTAATGGAGAACAGGAGGGCGCTGGCTGCACAAAACGTCTCACTATTTAAATTCAGTAAGTCTCTCGGCTTTTTCGAGGACATCACACGAAAGAGGACAAGTTTGTCTACAAACTGATCCCAAAATTATGCGTGTAGAGTGTAATTTGTGGCCGTAGCGACGAGAAAAAGAGAAGATTTTCAGATCGTTTTTAGACTCTGTGCCACTCTAGCACGCACTCTAGCACGAACATTCCGCGCAATACACACCCATTATAATCTCAAAATTTCCCGCCAAACGATCACTGTCATTGAACAGTGACTGATCAAAAACTATAGGACCAATCAAAATGTGGATGAACACACCAATAGACCAGACTTGGGTCTACATTTTAAAGTTGAAATGAAGTCTCTCGGTGAATGTATGCCTGAGCTACAGATGTTTGAAAAACTCCAATTTCAATCTTGTTTTTTTCGCCCGTCCCATTCATTTCTTATGGGAAATTTATCGCAGTTTTTCGCGTCTTACGACGCGAAAAACTGCGATAAATTTGAGAAAAGTAATAGCACACCGATCCCGAACAATACGCACGTTTTGATATATAATTTGCGAGGGTTTTCTCAAAGCTGTGGGACGAGTTTGAGGACGAAAACTTGGAGGAAGATGAAAAATAATAATAACTAGAAAATTCCCCCTGGGAAATTTTGAAAGGGACACGGGGTGCGTTCGAGCCGACAAAATTATCTACGTTTTAAAGTTTGAATGAAGTCTCTAGGAGAAACTATGGCGAAGCAGCGGACAATTGAAAAAGGCTGCAATGTGAGAAAACGGCAGATATCAGAGGCAGTCAGTCCCTGATTAATGAATTGCTCTCAGCTGTGTTTCTGTGGCTTTCTCCTTGTCTGTCTCTGTTGATCACCTCAGCTGTCTGTGTCTGCTTCTCTCCTCTGCTTTATGTCTCTGTTAACATGAATTAATGAACTGAATCAATAAACATGAATGGAGCTAATGCTAACGGAGCTAACAGAGCTAACACTAATGGAGCGAACAGCTAACGGTGCGAATAGAGCAAACGGCGCTAGCGCAACCAGAGCTAACTGTGCTAACAGAGCTAATAGAGCTAGCGGCGTTTACAAGGGGGCGGGGGGATGGGGTTTTCATTATGCATTTGTCTGTGTGTGTGTGTTTATGTATCTGTCGTTGTGTGTGACTGCGTATGTGTGTGTCTTCGTCTGTTTCTGTGGCTTTCTCCTTGTCTGTCTCTGTTGATCACCTCAGCTGTCTGTGTCTGCTTCTCTCCTCTGCTTCATGTCTCTGTTAACATGAATTATGAACTGAATCAATAAGCATGAATGGAGTTAATGCTAACAGAGCTAACAGAGCTAACACTAACGGAGCTAACACCAACGGAGCGAACAGCTAACGGCGCGAATAGAGCTAACGGCGCTAACGCTAACAGAGCTAACTGTGCTAACAGAGCTAATAGAGCTTACGGTGTTAACAAGGGGGCGGGGGGATGGGTTTTCATTATGCATTTGTCTGTGTATGTGTGTTTATGTATCTGTCATTGTGTGTGACTGTGTATGTGTGTGTCTTCGTCTGTTTGTGTGTGTGTGTCTGCTTGAACTACACAAGCAGCCCAACCAGCTCCTACATGGAGATGTGTATAGTATATATGTGTCTGAATGTGTGTGTGTGTGTGTGTGCGTGTGTGCCTGTGTAACTTCTGCCCCACCTGCTGATAATTACCTCTCTACCTCTCCCACTTTTTACCTGTTCCTGTTCAGTTTTGACGTGCTTGTTTTTAATCACTTTTAGCTGTTGGTTAGCCCTTTTTGTGTGTGTGTTTGTGTGACTACTGTCTCAACCTTTTTGGCAAAGCGCTTGGTGAAGCTGAGTTTAACTGTTTGTTGGATGGAGATTGTTTTCAAACAATGCCCTTGTTTTGACTGAGCTCGTTAAGATAATCATTCTCAGGCTTGTTGTCCTGCAGATGTGTGTGCGTGGGTTATTGACCGGTGTGTGTGTAAATGACAGTTGCACCTGTTAACTGAAAAGCGGCTTTTTCGCTGTCGTTTTCTTCCGAACAACTTGCGATTGTGTCAAAACCGTAGCTGCTATCAAAAAACCGATTACACTGTGAGATGCGGACAAGTCTGGGCCAGATGTACGTGTGTTTTATGTCCAGATATTCTTTAGAAAAATGACAAAATGGTCGACTTAAAAAGACTCTGCCACTCAGAGAACAGGAGTTTGTATTGTATGCAGTGAGATTTGGGTTCGGCGAACCTCCTGAACTAAATCCTCTGGTGAGAGAACCGTACCTCGTATCAGAGTGTACTATAGATCATCGGACTCCCGAGAACTTCCTGAGTCCGACCATCATCTCGTTTTATTCCTGACACAACAACTTTTCGTTTTATGGCGATCTAAAGACAGGAGGCATTTCTGCTTTGCTCACAAAACAGCTCTGAATTTTAACATGGGACTTAATGGGAGAACAGGAGGGCGCTGGCTGCACAAAACGTCTCACTATTTAAATTCAGTAAGTCTCTCGGCTTTTTCGAGGACATCACACGAAAGAGGACAAGTTTGTCTACAAACTGATCCCAAAATTATGCGTGTAGAGTGTAATTTGTGGCCGTAGCGACGAGAAAAAGAGAAGATTTTCAGATAGTTTTTTGACTCTGTGCCACTCTAGCACGCACTCTAGCACGAACATTCCGCGCAATACACACCCATTATAATCTCAAAATTTCCCGCCAAACGATCACTGTCATTGAACAGTGACTGATCAAAAACTATAGGACCAATCAAAATGTGGATGAACACACCAATAGACCAGACTTGGGTCTACATTTTAAAGTTGAAATGAAGTCTCTCGGTGAATGTATGCCTGAGCTACAGATGTTTGAAAAACTCCAATTTCAATCTTGTTTTTTTCGGCCGTCCCATTCATTTCTTATGGGAAATTTATCGCAGTTTTTCGCGTCTTACGACGCGAAAAACTGCGATAAATTTGAGAAAAGTAATAGCACACCGATCCCGAACAATACGCACATTTTGATATATAATTTGCGAGGGTTTTCTCAAAGCTGCGGGGTGAGTTTGAGGACGAAAACTTGGAGGAAGATGAAAAATAATAATAATAATAAGAAGAAGAAGAAGAAGAAACGCGCGGGATAGTAATAAGTGACTCGGGGCTACGCCCCGAGTCACTGGCTCCTGCAGCAGAGCTGCAGGAGCCAGTGCCTCGGAGCGTGCCCCGTGTCCCTAATAATAATAAGAAGAAGAAACGCGCGGGATAGTAATAAGTGACTCGGGACGTTGCCCCGTGTCCCTAATAATAAGAAGAAGAAGAAACGCGCGGGATAGTAATAAGTGACTCGGGGCTACGCCCCGAGTCACTGGCTCCTGCAGCTATTTCATAGCTGTAGGAGCCAGTGACTCGGGACGTTGCCCCGTGTCCCTAATAAGAAGAAGAAGAAACGCGCGGGATAGTAATAAGTGACTCGGGACGTTGCCCCGTGTCCCTAATAATAAGAAGAAGAAGAAGAAGAAACGCGCGGGATAGTAATAAGTGACTCGGGGCTACGCCCCGAGTCACTGGCTCCTGCAGCTATTTCATAGCTGTAGGAGCCAGTGACTCGGAGCGTGCCCCGTGTCCCTAATAAGAAGAAACGCGCGGGATAGTAATAAGTGACTCGGGGCTACGCCCCGAGTCACTGGCTCCTGCAGCTATGAAATAGCTGTAGGAGCCAGTGACTCGGGACGTTGCCCCGTGTCCCTAATAATAATAAGAAGAAGAAGAAGAAACGCGCGGGATAGTAATAAGTGACTCGGGGCTACGCCCCGAGTCACTGGCTCCTGCAGCTATTTCATAGCTGTAGGAGCCAGTGACTCGGGACGTTGCCCCGTGTCCCTAATAATAAGAAGAAGAAGAAACGCGCGGGATAGTAATAAGTGACTCGGGACGTTGCCCCGTGTCCCTAATTAACATAGACCCATATGTCTACACGTAATTGATTGAGTTTTGTGAAAAATGCAAAAAAAAAAAACAAAAAAACAAAAAAACAACAACAACGAAAAAAAAAATCTACGTAAATTTGTTTATGTCACGTGACTCCGGTTGACTGACAGGTGAACGGCCGGTGTTGGCTAAAGGTAATGCGAAAGGTCACGTTATGGAGTCGTGTCTTAAATGAAGATCATGGATCAAACTAAAAGACCAAAGAAGCCATCAGGTGTCCAGTTTCGAAAAAGGAAAAAAGAAGAGGAGAAACAGGCAAAAGAAAAAGGTATGCAGGTTTCTATGAGCGATGTGAGGGACGGTAGGCTATCGGCTATTTATTAGCCTCTTGCTAATATGTTGCTAAGCCACAGAAGACGACTGTATTTGATATTTAGTTTTGCTGAACAGCAACTGTTAGAACTGAGGCATCATGTCATGCAACTAATTTCACCCATGGACAACCGAGTCTAGTTTGTGTTTGCAACACAACGAGTGCAAATTCACACAGCCGTCCTGACTGTGGACTTTATTATTCCTATAGCTTTATGCTAAGTTAAATAACTTCTAACATACATTGACATGGCATTTTGTAAGCTACATGTGATAAAGCTTTTTAGATAATTTGTAGTATGTTATGCTTAGTTAATAGATTGTTAACAAATGTTAATAAAATGTGCATTATGGTCATTTTAATTGGGTAACTGATGTGTGTGTGATGTCAGTGTTGTATCTTAATTGTAAATTCAGGGGTAATTCTGAAATATTTTGGGGTTGGAGCACCCACTGGCCAAAATGAGGAGTCAAACACTTGCACAGCAGCCACAGACATGGTCCTGGAGTCTGATGAGGAGCCATCTACCTCCTCAGCCACGTGTTCGTTGCAGCAGTCCTCAGGTGTGTGGGTGGTGTGTGTGCATTTTTGCATATTTTTATTTACTTTTGTAAATTCTATAAATGCTGTGAATCACACGTATACTAATGACAATACCATTTCCTCTTTGTTAGAAATGCCTCAATTAGAAATCCCACCAAATCCTGTGCCTGAGGATGAGCCTCTGTCTGCTGACTCTGCTAACTGGCCTCAGTTCTGACTGACAGAATTCAGAGACAGCTGGTTTGTAGAGGACCAAGTGAGGTACCTGCTGACTTTGTTTTCCCCATGAATGAGTTGGATGGAAGAAGTTGCCATCACCAGTATTTCAAAAAGACATTGGTTAATGGTGAAAAGATTCCCAGAAGCTGTGGACTGCACTCAGAATAGGTTTGACCCCTCCAGTGACAGTAGCTGAAGCAGAGAGGAGTTTTTCCAAGCTAAAGCTTATTAAAACATACCTCAGGTCCACTATGTCACAGGAGCGTCTCTCTGGACCTGCCATCTTCAGCATCATACAGTTGCACAACAGATTTCATTTGATGATGTAATTGATGAATTTGCATCAGTGAAGGCTAGAAAAGTCAAATTTTAGATTTCACTTCACACCTGTTGTTAATGTTAATGCCGGGTCTAAACAGGATGAAAAACCCAGGGTGAAGAATAGTTTACTACAGGATTTTTTTATGCGCCATAGAGTTGCCTTTTTTTTGTTGCTTTCTTCAGGGATTTCTCAAGCATGTGCAATTTATGTCCATATTTTATTTATTGATCTTGTTTTTTCTCTGTTCTTTGTGTTTAAGATTATATATTGAGTTGCCTTTTTTTGCTTTCTTCAGGGATTTTATTCATCTGTTCTTTTCTTTGTTCTAGTTACGTTTTTTTGTATTTATTAATGTATTTAATAAAGTAATCCAAATAATATAATGTATTGTGTTGTTTGGGGGTAAGTCCTTTGTTTGTGGAGGGTTTTTTTTTTTTTTTTAGATGGTTCGCCCAGGGTGCTAGTCTAGCCAGAACCGCCTCTGCGGGTATGTGTATACTGTTTATGTTATGACTGGCACATGTCCCTTTTCAGTACAACTTAGAACCAAGCTCCAACATTCCCAGACTTCCATCTTCCAGGGAGAAACATCTGCCTGAAGAGGCTGACTTAATCAAGACCAGACAGCTGATAGATCATCTGGGGTCATTTCGTGTGTTTGAGGACGAATTGGAGCTGCTTCACTGGTATGACACATTTTTTCCTGTGTTGGCCATTACTGCAAAAAGAGGAATCAGTTAAACAACAACATCCTCAGTGAGTAAAGATAATGCAAGTATTAGACCATAACTGATCATAGCATAGCACACTTTGCTTCAGAGACATGATGATATTTGAAAACGCTGTCTGTTTTATTTGCAGAGAGAAGGCTGTAAAAAAGCCGGCGTGACTCTATGAGGAGTGGCTGTCAGAAATCTGTGAATGAGCCGTAAGACATCATTTCATCTCTATTGTTTCAAAAGAAACTCCAAACATGATACTGAAAAGATGTTATTGCAAAGATAACACATTTTTTGCATGACTTGCAGGGCGAGTCCAGGTGGGAGTCCACACAGAAGGTACATTGCTTGTATTATACTGTGGCTCATAACTTCAACTAATGTGATTCATAACATAATTCAGAGATTCAGAGATAATTACACATTTAAATGCAGACTTTCCTCTGAATTGTTTCCTATCAATCTGTGCTGTTTTGACAGGTGCTGATATTGATGCCCTTGCTGTTGGACTTTCTGGAGCAAGAAGACGTCTTCACCTTCTTCTTCTTCAAGAAGCTGAGAGGTCAGGAGGAGGTCAAAGACGCACAGGTTAGCCGTCGAAGTGCTTCATTATTCATCAACTCTATTCATCTTACAAGTCAAAGGACATTTTTCTCTCCAATGCAGGTGACTGAGCATTTTCTTGTCTTTAAGCCATTAAAGAGATGTTTGTCCCAGTCATCAAACTGTCCTTTGATGGGACTGAGGAGAAAAAAAGTATCACTTCTTCAGTTAAAGTTTTGTTTAGATGTGTCTGAATCCTAAACCTCTCTCTCAGTTTAGTATTCAGTGTGAATACCACCAGAGGTTTCTGCAGAGCCACTGTGAAGCTCTCTACCACTGCTCTGTACTCTGCTGTAAAAATGGCCTCTAAGTGAAGACAGCATGTTTCTCCCTGGAAATTATTCACTTGAATCATACATGTCAATATTGTGATGACGTCCATTTTTGCCAAAAGAAAATACTCTCATACCTTCTCTGAAAGTCTTCACTGCATTTATTAGATGAGTCCGGACAGACGTGGATGTAAACAACAACTTGACTAGTCGATGGAGGCAAACAGCCGTGAGACGGTAATTCCAGCTCTTCTTTCTTCAGCCTGGCTCACGTCTTTCAGTATCTCATGTTGCCATGGACATGTTGTTTGTCTCGTCTACCAGGCAACCTGCACAGGTAGCACCAGTCTCACAAAAAAGACTTCAGGTGTCTACGGAGAGCCGTCTCACACAAAATGTAACTTACTGTATCCAAGCCGAAATGAACCTGATCATCCAAAGAGCTGAGGACGTCTCCTGGGTGTCTTGTAGGTCTCCTGTATGAAAGGCGTATATCTTCGGAAGACGAAGCCACAGATTTGTGTTATTATCTAATATCCTTTACCACATGTTTGTATTTGTTTTCCTCCAACTTTACATCATTGTTGAAACAGCAGCAATAGTAGCAGGAAGCAGCAGTGATGTGGAATAAAACACAGGTGACCAACCTTAAAAACACATATCAGATAGACATAATATAACACTTCATTAAAACCTTAGCTGGCAGTGGGGTACAGTGAATTAGAGCAGGTTAACATTCGGTGAACAGAGGTTAACAGAGGAAATCCAACAGGGGGTGTGGTCACTCAGCTGATGCTCACAGTGCTCTTCACCAAGTAACAGCAAAATCATCCAATCAGGAACAGCCATTCCAACTTCAGTTAATGTGGTGTTGCCACGCTTTATCCAAACCATGTTCAACTCATAACTTCGACAATACTACAAGGATTGCATTCTGTAAATAGAGCTGGGACTTTGTTTCACTCAGACTTTAACATGCCATCACTAAGGCATTTTTTGAAAGTGCAGATATGTATTAAGCTGCCCAAAGATGAAACTGTGGCTTACCATATTCAAAATACACTCACATGTTTATCATTTTTATTCATTTTTCTCTGTTTTTCTGCTGAAACTGTAAAGCATTCTTCCTCTGCCTTAAAGCCTTAAACCCTTGCTAATGATTTAATTATCCCTCCAAAGAAATCAGAGCTTTGCATTTGATGTTTCTTTCTTTTCTTAATGAAGATATATGTGTAGTTGCTTGTAAAATCAGTAAAACCTTGAAAATGCTCTGATTCCTGCACTCCCATATCACATTTTATCACAAACAAATGATTTAGTTCAGATTGTGTACTATTTATGTGCTGTATTGTATATTTCACTCTGAATTATGTGCACTTAACTTCATTTGTTTGTACACATTATGCTGTACAGTGCGTGAATTGATTTTTGCTTAAAGGAAGCTACTTAGACTAAGACTCTTTGTACATTACATAATGTCACGGATGTGATTTTGTTGTGTACATTGACCATGTTTTGTACCTAACATGAATTCTTAAACACCTATTATATAATGAATGAGCTAAAAGCTATTTTTCTTTTTTTTTATTGTCTTTTTCTTTAAACTAGTGCTTGATTGTAACTGATGAATGCCAGTTTAATGAAGGTGCAGACTGGGTTTTGTTGCTTGTTCTTTTTAAGTGAGAATGTACACAGACGTTTGTTTGGGAGGACGTGGATCATCTGTTTGTGTCTCTGTGGATTTATAGATTTTTTTTAGCTTCACTCTAAACCCGTAACAACCGCTACTAGACTTAACTTTGTACCTAATAGGTGAATGCTGATTGTTTTCAGGATGCTCAGACTGGTTTTTGTTGGTTGTTATCATGCACTGAAGCTCGTTCAGGTCACTGTAGAAGTTGATTGTTGGAGATTTGAATCAGTTTTTAAGATCTTCATATGTGCCGTCTGCCTTAATTTTGTTGTTCCTGGACCTGTTTTTTATATTTCTTATATTGTCCTGTTTGAATAAATCTGTCATGTGTGCTTATCTTTCTTTTTTATTTTGCCGCATTTGGACTGAAACTCTTCACTGCCTTTTTTCCGTGTACAGCTATTCAGCAGCTGGACGTTAAAGTTTATAAAGATGCAATGAAAAAATGTGACCATCTTTAGTGATGTTACTCATTGAGCTGTAACTCAGCCTGTTATAAGTATTGATCAGAAGTTCCTGCAACTTTGACTATTGGTAAAATCTGATTAATGGAGTAAGAATCCAGCCTGTATTCAAAGGCACAATGCTGTGTCACTATTCTGTCTCTTATGTGTCAAAGCATTATTCTTCAGCTACAGAGAAGCAGCATCTTGAGTGGTGAGCACACAGAGCCAAGACGACGAAAAGCCAAACCAGAACCAATGTAGACAGTTTCTGTAGACGATCTTAGGTCTTTCTTATTAATGCCTGTGGTTCTCTTTGACGGAGAAAACTGCTTCAATATTTTATTTCCACCGACTGTAGTGCTTTTCCTCTTCCTGAAAATTGAGTTTTGTTCACTTCCTCAGGTTTGGAATCTAAAATCAGGCTCCCGGTGGGAAATCTGGAAAGGAATGTGCACATTTCCCTGGCCCATGTCAATCAACAGTCCTTCACTGGACCCATGAAGGGCAATGAGAAGCAAGGACATGATTTTATGATTCTGTTTCAGTTGTGCCTCTTGCCTTTAAGAAAGAAAGAAAGAAAGAAAGAAAGATAGAAAGATAGATAGACAGATAGATAGATAGAGTAAAAAATATATACATAATAATAAAATATCAAAAGCAAACAGTAGTGGTGAGAAGTATTGTATTATTAATATTATCTTCAGCTGTTGTTGTACAGTGTAATGGCATGTGGCAGGAAAGATTTCCTGTATCTGTCCCTTCGACAGCGGAGCTGTAGCAGCCTGTGGGAGAAGGTGCTCCGCTGTCTGTCCACTGTGTGATGGAGAGGGTGCTGATCATTGTCCATGATGGATAACAGTTTATTCAGCGTCCTCCTCTCCACCACAGTCTCAAAAGACTCAAGTCTGAGTCCAAGTACACAGCCGGCCTTCTTGATGATCTTATCAAGTCTGTTGGTGTCGCTGGCTCTGATGCTGCTGCCCCAACATACAACAGCAAAGAAGATGGCGCTGGCCACAACAGACTGGTAGAAGATCTCCAACATTTTGCTGCACACGCTGAAGGATCTCAGTTTCCTCAGGAAGTAGAGTCTGCTCGTCCCCTTCTTGTACACAGTCTCTGTGTTGGGTTTCCAGTCCAGTCTGTTGTCGATCACCACTCCGAGGTATTTGTAGTCCTCCACCTCCTCCATCACCTCCCCTTTGATCCGTAGTGGCTGTGAAGGCATCTTCTTCCTCCTGAAGTCGATCACCATCTCTCTGGTCTTGCTGATGTTCAGCCTCAGGTGGTTTTGTTCGGACCACTCAACAAAGTTGTCTATCAGTGTCCTGTACTTCCCCTCCTCTCCCTCTCTTATACACCCGACAACAGCTGAGTCATCAGAGAACTTCTGCAGGTGACATGACTCAGAGTTGTACTTGAAGTCAGTGGTGTAGAAGATGAAGAGGAAGAGAGAAAGCACAGTCCCCTGTGAAGTGAATATCATTATTTTCTAATGTGTTACACTTTCTATTCTCATTACTGATTTTTTATTCTTATGCTATATAATCTATTTCACTGACACTAGTACACTTTTTTCTTTTAAAATTCAGAAGAAATGGAGCAGTGTTGTGTGACATTATCAATCATACCTTTATTTTGTGCCATTGCTGTCTACGGCCTGGCAGAGCGCTGTAAGGTCTAAAGGGGAAAGACCGCATCTGCGACGTATGTGAGGAGGGAAAATCTAAGCTGCCTAATGGAGAACACAAAAAGGCCCACAGTGAGCCACCGAATCGCTGCCACCGTGCCACCTGCTCACACTGCTCCTGTCAGCACAGGCCGACCAGCCACAAAGAGAAAAGCCTGGTCTGACTCGGAGATGTCAGCTAAGATCCCATGCTTTTGTGGATGACAAAATATGTTAGTTCAACTAGTTCTTGATGTTCTCCTAATGTCACAAATATTTTAAAGGAATTGTTCCACATTTTGGGAAATATACTTATCTACTTTCTTGTCAAGATGATTGATACCACTCCAATGTCTGTACAGCAAATATGAAGCTACAACCAGCAAACAGTTAGCTTAGTTTATTATATATATCCTCTTATATGTCATTTGTTTCATTTGTACTTAAACCAAAGTGTAAAGATTACATGTTGTAGTTTTATAGGGAGTATTGTGCTGGACTATTTTTGGCTGGGTGCGGTCAGTCTCCACCAAATGCCTGGCAACCTCTCAGTTGCTCCAGGAAGCTACCGTGCCCTACCAAGAAATAGTCAGGAACATAACTACAGAGAAAAAAACCCCTGTAAGACATTTTTATTTCCTGTTCCTTTAACATGCCTAATACTTGTGGTAAGACGTAAGTCAGAATGAATTGAGGTTTTTGCTAAAATAACAACATTTTCCTTGTTCTGCACAGGAGCGTACACGCCCGGCAAACCACCTCCATGAGTCCACGGGAAACAAAGAGACGTCGTTCGCCCCATTCAGAAACTTCACCGCAGATGTTCAAGGTCAATGACGAACTCCAGAGACTAAAAGCACCTGCTCTGAAGAGTCCTCCACAGGCGTCTTGCTCAGTAACAGTCGGCCTCCCAGTGTGAGCCCACAAAGAACTAAGAGATGCAGAAAATTCAACCTTGACCTGGAAGGCTAAACTGTCTTCAAAGGTGTTCTATTGAGTTGACACAGACTATTAAACTTAAAACTGATCTGAAGATACTCTGTGACTAACCTCGCTGTCTGTTCCCTCTCAGAGTCCGCCCACTGTCGAGCTCTCTGACTTGCCTCCAGGCCCCACCAGGCCTGTCACAGCTGTGAACCCCGCCATCACATTTCAGCTGCTCGGGCTCAGCACAGAATTAAGAGCAGAGACGTCTGAGTTCCCTCCAGCTGCACACGCCTCCTCTCTTTCCTACCTTGCCGCCTGCCCCATTCGACAGCCATCCTCGCACTCATCCTTCATGCTGGGACGTGGAAGGCCTGCTGCACGATGAGGCTCGGGCTGGATGAATATCACATCTTTTCGCCACAAGAGGGCAATGAAGCCTTTCTGCTGGCCTCTTGCTCAGCCGTAGCAAGCGATCGGGTCCACAGACACAGTTCAAAGACTTGTCACTTGGTGACAGCAAAACCTGATGCAGAGCAGAGTTAAGGGAGCATCCCTACCTACAGTAATCTTTTTATAAATGGTCGAGTCTTCACGGAAAGACAATAAGGATTTTGAACGCTTGCATTTTTCACCCTAATGTGTTGATTCGCAGACCAGATAACAGTAGTGAGGTGTTGATTAATAATTTTGTGACGCATTTGCGAGGATGATCTATCATGTTGTGCTTTTTTAAAAAAATGCTGTTGTTTGATGATTTTTCTGGGAGTGCTGTACCCAGAAGATAATGTTTCGTCAGTTGACCTCTGTGAGCTCTTTGCAGAGTGCTGCTTTTAAGTCATCCGCTCCTTTGATTAAGTGTAATTAATGACAGGGAGAAACAAACATCACTCATTATTGAACGGTAATTGCTTTTAGGCCCCTTTCGATGAAGAGCAAGTATACTTAAGACTTGAGTGGCGCAAAAATCACACTCAATCTAACACTGTTAAATACACACGCTGTAGTGCAGACGGCAAGATGGAACTCGTGCATTAAAGTGTCTAGAGCCTGGCTTTACATCATACAGTCCTCTGCAGCATATGAAAATAACACCCTCAGAAGAAAATATAACAGAATGCTACACTGCCTTATGAGGTAGTTTCATATTTTGACTACATTTCCACCCTCTTTACTGGTTTCGTGATTTTTACCTTTACCACATGTAACATTTCTGGCATCCAGCAATCCCAACATGCAAATCTGTGGACAGGACTCACCAATTAATTACACCTTTAATGCACCTGAGTCATCAGAGTTTTCCCATCAACTGAAAATGTGAAATGGTTTCTGAGTGCTGGAGGGAGAGCAGGAATTAGACAGATGGGTTGACCAGTTCTTCACCTTTGAAGCAAGTATCCATTGTACAACTTGTACAACTGTCTTATGCAATTTTAAAAAATGGGCTTAAATGATACTTTTTGTGTGAAAAGTAAGACAGGACCTTTACCTTTGATGGATGTTGGAACATTAATTATATGACTAGTATTCATTCACGTAACCGAACTGAAAGGCCGCTAAAAAGGGTTGAGATCTGGTGTAGCAACATACCACCAGCTTGCTTCTATTCTTTTTATTGTCTTTTGTTGAAATACAGTGTGTATCATTAGTTGGAGGATTTCTGCCAGACGAGACACCCAGATACTCAGCCATAGGGAGCAGACTCATAACATGGCCTAGTTAAAGGTTTTCTGTTGTTTGCATCCCAATCCGGTCAAAATTTCCCAAGATGTAGCTTGTAAGAGCGTGTATGTTGTTGCTTAGGAACAATTTCTCCTGTGCCCCCAGTAGGTGGTCTTTTTATGAATATCATTACATATCCCTATTCAGGGGAGGCAAGACATCTTTATCCCTTGCAGACCATGTTTATCGCTATTTTCACTCTTAAATTTGGGAGGGACGTTTATGCTCAGTGTGGTTTTAGACTTTTATATATTTACTGATAGATGCAGTTGTGATGCAAAGTGATTGCTGACATAAAGGCGAAGCTGTATAGGGACACATTCTGTGTTTTGAAACTTTTAAATAGTTATCCAGTGGGCTAAATCAAAAGCAAGCCCATGTTCTTACACAGCAGTAACTGCGTACATTAGTGTCTAATTAATCATGGACAGCATTAGGACTTCATCCAGAGGTGTATCCACAGGAGGTGCAGTCTAGGGTATGGGGCTCCCCTATAGTTGTGGCCCCCTTTCTCCTGCCGTGTACACTCTGTGTGGGGCACAGGCTCAGGGCATGGCCCCCTGTCTTCCTGCTGGGTCTCCATCTGCTGTGAAGGTGGTTAGGTCCCCGGATTGATGGCGAGACAATGAGTTTATGACATGTGTCGTCGTGAGTGACAGAGGGTCTCGTCCCAACTGGGCCTCCCGACGACCACGGATCTCACATTTGTTGTCGGCACTATGCCAAGGCTAATGGGAGGAGTGATCCTCCTGCTGTGGAGTGGGACTTGTAGTTTACAGCTGGCTGGTAATTCAGGACAAGGAGCAAATCTCTCCAGCTCCTGTCTTAAGACTCAGCGGTGGCACGTAATCAAGCCTTACATTAGGTGGTTAAGTCTGAGCAAACAATAATGTATGGTAAAAGCATGTGCAGGCGTCCATAGGAGCTAGCCTTCAGTGCTACCATCTGATTTGTGCATGAGCGTTCATACTTGCTCTGCTGCCAGCGAGGCGATTACTCCTCCTCTTCGGAGAGACTTCGTGAAGCCTTCTAAACTGGTCTCTGAAGTTCCCCAGTTGACCCAGCAGTACTCCTTTCACACGCCTGTCAACATGCTGTTTCTTTCCACTTTGGTGGGTCCAAGTTAAAAAGAAATCGCTTCCTTCATCTCCCACTCCTCTCCTCCGTGCCCAAACAGGATGATAAAAGCTTGAGTTTCACATCTGAGAAACTGCAACAATTCTGCTGTACCTTCAAAGGGGGAGATGCCACATTGTGAGATGACAGGGCGGTGATATGAAAGTGTTGTCTCTTTCCTGGGTGAGATGAGAGGAGGCCCGGTAGATGTGTACTGTTATGTTCCTCTGAGTGATCTGGCCAGCGTGGTGGAGAGGTGTCATGGCGGACCGACTTACCGGGGTTTGTGTGAGTACTGCATTTGGAAAAGGCCTCCAACTGTCAGGATTTTGTTTTTGTCTACAGCTGACTATAGTGATTATCAGACGGTGCTGTAAATGACTTTTAATTCTCGCAAATGGTTTGAATAAAACATGATATAGCTATCAAGGTTATAATAAAATTCTGGGCATACCACAGTCAGTACCAACAGCAACATGTTTGCTTTCAGTACATCTACATGCATAAGCCTGACAATGCCACCGTGCATTCCTTCATTACTATCCAGACCAAGAGGAGAAACTCCATCGCCTTCATGAGCCGGGTGTTTTTCCTTCTATTGTGAGTTTGTATTGTACTGCATTGCAACAAATTTTTAAATAAATGTAAATGCACTATAGACCTGCTTTGTGCATTGCTTTTAATAAAAATGTTCACCCTGTGAATGTTCTGTTGTTGTGTTGCAATGTTTGAGTTGGTCAGAGGACGTCATCCACTCTGATGGAAAACTCGAAATAAAGCTTAAAACAAATTATGCTTCACCCTGCAGACTTTGAGGAAGAGTTGCCAGATCTACAAGGTTACAAGTTCTGGGTAATTTCAGGGCAATCTGGAGTCATTCAGCAACACAAAGAGACTTCAATTAAGCAAAAAAAGCAACAAAAATACTACAAAAAGACAAAAGGAAAAAAGAGGACGACAGCTGATCAAGGTAAACAAATGCTTTTTCTCGTGCTAATCTTGTATGGAAACTTGATGAGTCCCTTGCCTGCAGTCTCCCTAGACTTCTGAGAGTCTCAGTCTTGCAAATAAGAGGTTGCTTCTGTATTGTGCTACCTGGCAGCAAGGTGGTTCCTAAGCAGTGATTTTACCTAACCTTGAAGACATTAGAAGACCTGACCTGGATGTCCATCTGTCAGTGTTGACTTTTTTATTATGTTAAACATCTTTCATAATGCCCCTCTAACATAGCAGTTAAATGTACCCTTTAAAGCACTTCACTTGCCTTAAAATGAGTTAATGATCAAACAAGTGACTTAGAATTGATTGACAAGTGTAAATCACTTGTGTTCTTTCTGGAGAAAATCATCCAATTTGTGTTACTGTAAACATGCAGTAATTAGTCAGTCAGTCAGTGTGGAGAGGAGAGTGACACAAAACAACAACACAAAGTCTTCTTTTAACCATAATCACATTATGTAGGCCTTCAATAAAATACCACCTGTCACCTGTCTGTCTGAGAAAACAATAATGTATGGTAAAAGCATGTGCAGGTGTTCATAGGACCAGACCTCAGACCTGTGACTGGCCTAGATCGCCTTTTTCATTCATAAGCTGGCCTTTGCAAGATTTTTAGCAAGTAAAAGCATCAAATACCATAAAGTCTTCAATGAACAGGTGGCAGTTTGACATCATCATTAAATGGTCTCTGCGGTGGTAGCAGGTAAATGTGGCCTATTTCTTTCCTCCTCGCTGTTGTTGAAACCTGCTCACTTTGCCACTGCATTAAAAGCAACTAATGAATCAGTATCCTGAGTCAAAGTCGAGCAGTGTGTAAGCATGTAGGCCGAATATGTTATTTTCAGAGCGAGGCGCTGACCCCAACTGCAATGCTCCAAATTTAAAATCAACCTAAAGGGTGTAACCGAGGCCTACAGACACCATAAGCACAACATGGAAGAGCACCTGTTCCTGGATGGCACCCTGCCACTGCTCTCTGTCTGCCTGCTGTGGAGGCTAGCTACCCACTGATGAGGAATTAGAAAGTCATTAAGGAACACAAATAGCAGGATGGCACAGTCGCAACCAACTCCAGACTAAATTTATGTCTTCATTTATAGACTCATGGGAAGACTCTCTCCTTGGGTAAGACATTTCTTTCATTAAATCTCTTTAAATTTAGTAGTTGCTTTTTGAAAGGTCTGCTTGAATTCGTGTTGGTTATGAATGCCAAAAAAATTCATATGTAATTCTATACATATCTCCAGGATCTCACATGAAAGGCACCATGGCCTGAGGACAAGGTAGAAGTGAAGAGAGAGAGAGAGCAGGAGGGTTCTTAATACTCCTTAGACTAGCTGAGACACGGACTGAAGGAGGCATCATTCTGTGGTGCAGGGCTGCATTCAAATAATGCTGTCAAATGAGAAAAAGACTCATCCACAGACATGCTAGCTGCTCTGTGAGGCTGTGCTCAGGCAAAGCAGTGCGTTGAGCCAATTGCTAATGTCGGAGAGTGAGCGTGCTTACAGTGACAATGCTAACATGCGGTTTAGCAGGTATAATCTGTGCCCTGGTCACCACACATGCACACACACACAAACACACACACACAGAGTCATCCCAGCAACACTATGCTGTTCAGGAATGTCTATGTGAATGCTTTTCCTGAATGCTACAGGCCTTTCCTGCCTTTGCAATGCGCAGTGCATGTTAGAAAGATGTCTTGTTCACCCTTCTAATGATCTCTCTCCTTAAAACGCAGGACGCACATCATATCATTAACTTGCACTTCTTTATAGATCACACACTGAGACCAGAGTGGGACAGTGAGTCACTTGAGCCAGTAAATCCAGCTTGAGATACAGTTCATCATATGTCACAGACGCTTTATTTTAGCTCTTCGCATCAAAAGTTGCTTCATTTTGCGACTTCAAGCTGCTTTTTCACAGAAAACATTTTGGCTTGTCAGAGCAGGAAAACATTAAAAACGACTGCATTCCATTTAGCTTATCTGATTTCTGGGTCTTGGTATTGTGCGTGCTCATGCTCATTGGCATGACTTACTGGGACACATGATAGAACTGAGCCATTGTTTGTTTCACCTGTGCTTTTCCTGCTATGACAAGTCATGACATTGCCATCCCCACTGCCACGCCACGAGCATGGCTGTAAAACAATGCTTTCAGTTCTTTAAAACGAACAATTTAAGATAGATTATCGATATGACATGCCTCACTTGGGTCATGTGGAAAATGTATGACTGTTTCCCTGGTGCCATCTGTCTGGTGCTCACTGGTCACATTATCCCCTGTGCAAATGCTTTTGGTACCTAATTAAAGGCTTCAAATGAAGTTGCAAATGAAGTTTTTCAGGTGTCTCCACAGCTGGCAAGGCTGGCAGTACTGACTCTGGAGGTTCAGCTGAAGGGCAACGAGGCTCAGGGTTCCCAGTGACAGGTTAGGAACAAGTCTCTGAAAGTTTGGCCTGCAGCCACATGGATCTGTCCACGGTGTGTTGGATGGGACAAATAGCTGCAGGTTGTTTCAGGGAATGGAGGGAGAAAGAGTGGCAAAAAGGAGCTTGATATGGTGTTAGATGACATTTGGAAATGGGAACTTGCTATGACTGTGTACAGTTACAACAACTTCTTCAAGTTTCCCATGGGCCACGCACTTAGACAGGAAAACATTTATAAGACTTTGAGTTGTGTTACACACATTTTTTTGGACAGCAAACATCAACAAACACAGACCAACTGCCTGCCTATAAAATGGAAATCACAGCATCAAGCCTTGAGTTGATAATTTCATGACACTTCCAGGAGGTGGTCCACCGACACCGAATTAGCGACTGACTCCATGGCCTCGTAGACTGTTTGAAATTTTACATCCAAATGAGTTTTATTTGACTGTAGCACTCACAGCTGTGAATAATAAAATGTCTATATATCCCAGCAAAATCACCACAGGGGCTGTGACAGTGGCCTTGCAGTTGTTCAATTATTCACCGCCTATGGAGCAGCTCGATCGGATTGTTTTCAGTTCGGCATTATAGCTGCAGTCTTGTCTGTCTGCTGTTCAGCTAAAGGAGAGACTTTGCAAATTAAACCTGAGCTGGACTATATTACTGAAATAACACACGTTATTGAATATTTTTTGATGGGGTTTGCCTTTAACTTCCTACTCTGCCAGAGTAGAGTACCTCTGAATGGAGCCATCGCATTTAAAGCTGCACACTAAGCAATATCTTTATATCAACAATGGATCAAATGACTCTTTGTAATGTGAAAGGGGTTGATTGTAGTGGCGAACCTACAGAGAATGATCTGCACTCCTCTTCAGCTCTACGGAGCGTTTTACCCTCTTTCAGCTCATTGTTTTGTATTTTACGGCCCACAACTTTAATGTTCTGGCTCACTCTCTCTTTAACCTTGTTTAAAGACGCTGCAGGCAGCTGTACTCGGTGAAAAGCCCATTGTACCCGACTTGCCAGCACCAAAATGGCAGACATAAAAAGTTAACGACTAGCTAGTGAACATAGTGGAGCATTTAGCAGCTAAAGAGGAGGAGTTGCTGAACAAGAAAACAGAGCTGAAAGGATCGGAACGGCCAGAAAACATGACTTCAGCTGAATGCTAATGTTGCTCTGGGGCTACTGCGTGTGCAGACTGTTTGCTAACATGTTAGCCACAATGACTTTACATGGACATAAGATGTCAGTTTTGTGTGTATAGCTGGATCTGCAGGTTGCAAGTGGTCAAATGAACTAGCTTCTTCTCAAAGTGAAGCTCTGAAAGCAGCACAATATTGAATTCTCAGCTGTATTGAGTACAAATACAGTGAGAATGTCTGGATCAAAAGGTAGGCTTTAAAGCCGGGACTTTAGACCTCACTGTTTGGGCAAGATAAATCTCAGTAGATCAGTGCTGGCACCTGTGATTCATATGGACCACATGTCCAGTACCTTCAGCAGCCTGTGTCCGATCACTACATGATGAATGTCTGTTTCACTGAAGCCCTCAAATGCATCAAGTGCATTAAAGCCCAATTCGGGCCGCACTGCTTGAGAGGTCAAGGCATATGGGAATCTGACAGATATCATGAACACGGCTATAACTCCTATCTTTTACACTTAAATTCTGGAGCCATAATGCATTGTACTTCGCGAGTTACCCCAAGGCTCACTAGCCGTCTGAGTCATTGACACACCAGTGACTGCGACTGCACAGTCAATTACCCATCTACCTTTCATGGGCCAGGAGTAGGAGACAGGGAATGAGTTCATCCATGCATTCAACCTACGCCAGCCATGCTTCTACCAGAGGTGAAACCCATATGCAAACGGGAGAGACAAGAGGATATTGGGTATTTTTTTTTTTTCTATGTAGAGAATAAAGGTTAATAACAGTCCTTTCCTGTGTCATATTTGACATGACCAGTCATCGCAGTAATTACAATCATTACACTCCAAAGGATGTCTAGTTATCCCTCTTAAACACAGGCCGCACAAAGGAAATCAATTATTCAATCAGAGCTCTCCCATTCATCCCTGCCTGAGTTCACTTAATTTTGGGCCTGGGTGAATCTGCCGCAAATAAACCCCACGACCGGAGAAGAAAAGACGAACAGGCCCCTAATTTGTACCCTTTCAGACGGTCAATCACTTTTCAAAGGAATGCAAGCTTATTCTGACAATCAGGCCGACGTGAATGGGAATGGGTTTCATCTGCTACTTTACATAAGTTATCTGGTGATAAAGAGGGCAGAAGAAGAGAAGGAAGGAGGGGGGGGGCTTTCTGTCGAAGTGGAGACTGCGGCCCCCTCCGCTGTTGCTCTCAGCCCCCTCTCTCCTTTCTCTCATCCCCCTTTCACCTCATCTCTCACCCATCCTCCGCTCCTCATCTTGCCCGTGCCCACTAGGATTGGCAGCATGTAATTTAAGAGCATGGGCACAAAGACCAAATGCCAAGCCCATAATGGAAGCTGGATGTGTTCTGATTTAAATGGGCTTCTGTGCACAGGGCCCAGGGCCTGTAATTAAGATCATTGGGACAAAGGAGAGGAGACAGTCTCACAATGCAGTCGGGACCTGGTTGAAGAAGCGGGAGAGAAATATCAGCTCCTTGCACCCAAATATGGAAAGACTTTTTTTTTTTTTTTTTTGAAAATGGACACTACAAGAGGAAGTTAAAGTGAGGAGCACATGGCTACAAATCTGTTTGTTGTTACGTCCCTGTGATGATCTGATGAATTTACTTGTGCCCGTGGTGTCCATTCATTAAAATGACAACTTGGACGCGTAGTTGAAATTAGTCTCGGCTAACTTTCAAGGATCCACCACAGTACATGCATCTCTTTGATTGCTTATGAAGTATGACACGTTGCAAAGAGCAGCTTAACTTCAGAGAGAATTACTATTACAGTACCAAGTACTGACTCCATCAGCATTCCTGTAGGGGTATTTGATCAATCTGAATGATGAAAAGACTACGAGAGGCCTTCATATCCGGGTGGAGGGCTGGAAGTCTCGTCCTCCATATCCATACACCCTCCATCACTCTCTCCTGAGCGTTTTTTGTTCCAGAGGACACACTCTAGCTCCTAGTGCTCTGGGTGGTTGTGTGTTCAGACCTTTTTCCGTTTAATTAGATTTGTTAAAACAATTTTTGGAGTGCTTTATTCGGTAAAAGCTCTCAGGGGTTAATATCCGCAGAACACTTCTGTTCAGCTTCTTTTCACCAATGGAGCATAAATTATTTAAATTATTCAGAATTGTGCGACCTTTTATCTCACCCCCTTTGAAGGCAGCAAATTAAAAATGCAAATGGGCTAACTAATTAATATGCAAATGCATTCATTCCCAGTTAACAATTAGCAATTAAACCTGCAGTGTCTAGAAAGAGCACTGACAAAATTAGCAACTTATTTTTTCATTTGAAAAATAGTCAGTCCGAAAAAAATTGATTGACGAAATGACTTTTACTGACAACCACCTGCCTCGATATAAACAAAATTAATAGGATGTCATGTAGGAGACACAGAAATCTGAGTAGAGTCATGTCACAAACAACAGAAACGTATGTCATTTTGTCATGGTTTGGCTGCAAGACTTGTATATTTCATAACTCAATCAAACCTTAATTGAAACATGAAAGTCTGCAAGGGATTCTCCGTGAGTGTGAGGGATTACATTTAGGGCAGGCAAGACAAAACACACAGGCAGCCAAAAAGTAAGGCAGACAGAGTCACGGAGGAGGAAGAGGTTAATGCATTGCATAACACAAATTAATGGCAGGTCTTTGTTTTTATAGCTATGGTCAGATATCCAGAACGGAAAAAGACCAGCAGGAAACCATAAAACACCAAGAGCTGTCAAACAGTTTCCTATTTCCTTCAACACGCTCAAATGCAATCTAACACTTAACGCTATCTCCTATATTACACCTTATGATACCTAATGTTGCAAACTCGACATCAATCATGCATGCCGAGCCCTGACTGTCTCTCCAGTGACTGAATTTAACCACATCCAGATCCTTTGATGTGATAGCGGGAAGGTGCGGGGGACGGGAGGCGTGAACTACACCTCCTTGTAAAGGTTATCTGTGATACACACACCCGGGGGCACCTGCCTCATGCAGAGTTCACGCACGTCGCCGCTATTCAGCCGAGAACATACAAAGTGATGTATGTGTGGAGATCACTGTCAGCTGCGGAGCTGTGACAATAGAGGTCAGTCAGTCAGTCAATCAGAGAAACAGGAAGCGAGGGGGAAAGAGGAACGAGGAGGATTTGTCTTTTTTTTTTCTTTAAACATCATTTTTATTAACATCCCCAGCTCATATACTGATAATCACTGTCAGTGTTCAACTTGATCTCTTGTCAGCCTGCAACTTCTGCCAGAGGGCTCAGCAACGCGATCATCACCTTTCGACAAATGCTCGGTGATTGCCGTGCCTTTAAACATGATTCTTGTGTTTCATTAACTTGCATTAAGTGCCCACGTCCCCTGACGCTCGAATGTTATATTGCCAAAGAAGGTTCATATTTTATTTATTGCAGTTTAATATTGTTTTTGAATATTTGCGGTGCCTTTAGGCCTGGCTCGCAGTCACATTATGCTCTTTAATTTCTCTTCGGAATTGATTTTCTATCGCTAGGAGTGACGTTTGATTAAAAACATTTTCTTGCATAAAAATGTAAACGAACACAAAGTTATTCTCCATACCGCAGCTGCTTGCTACAATATCTTTAGATTACGCTCCCATTTTTATTTAATGCACCCTTTAATTGAATTGTTTCTTGTTTACATTGCACAGTCTGAGAAAGATTGGGCACCGTTTAAGAGCGTCTCACCTTACTGACCGTTTATGCCGATGACACCCTGCAGCTCTAATTTATTCGCTGGTTTTCATATACATACTGGTAATATACTAGCAACAGTATAATTACTGCACTCCACACAAGACACTCCACATGCATCTCTTTATCCGCTCACTCATGGAATAAATAGAACTAAAACACAAGAAATGCAGCAAAGAGCCTCTTTCAAGTAAATAGGCTGGGGGTGGGGTAGATAATTAATTCTGAGATTAATGTACTGTAGCAGTGGTGTGTTATTAAAACGCTATTTTTAAATTACAGCTCAGAAAGCACCCCCTTGGGATTAAGAGTGTTAGCCACTGATCTCTGCTTAAGTTATGGATGGAAAGGGATGGGGTGGGGGTCTGTTTTACATGCCTAGGTCCCATCTTATGGCTCATGCTGTGGGCTGACACCGAGAATCTTTTTGGTGTTTGCTTGCCTCAGTGACTCACTGAAAAGCCTTTAGTCCCGTTATCAATGGAGTTGGAACTTGTGCTTTTCAGTAAGTATATAGTGTTTGATAGGCGAGAGCCACTGCTGGCTTACAAGCAGCATTTGATTAATGGATCACGCTGCGTCTATTGTGAGACACTTGTTTGTAGAGGAAGGGAATGCTGGGAGGTTGGAAGATTTTGTCGTAATATTAGAGTTATAATGTACAAAGCAGGACCTGTACAGCTAATAGGGCGAACAAGTTTAACACAGTTTTTGCAGTTTTGGCCATAATTACTATCAGTTATGATTACATTGTACCTGCTAAAGTAATTGCTGAGCTCCAGGAACATTCTACCATTCACCTTCAGGCTCACCTGGCGTTTATTTAAAGTAGTATTTGCAGGGTTTTTTTTCTCTTTTGGTTGCTTGGGGGCAAGGGAATAAGCTGAATGCAAAATGGTGATCCAGTATCGTCTTATAGATAGGCGCATGTATTAGCAAGCAACTGCCTTAGCCAGCACACGTGATGCAACATTAGCATTTATTTGGAGTCATGCTTCTGGGCAACTGACAAGGCACTGGTTGTTGTTCCGGGTAGTAAAACCAAAACAATGAGCTGAAAGATGCTAAAACATGTCATAAAACTGAGGGGAACTGTAAAGAGGTAGCACAGCTTCAAAACATCTATGATCGTGTTCCATCTGACTTCTTTTTAGTGATGCTGGCACGTTCCCAGCAACTGCCATGGTGATAAATGACGTTAATTTTACAATTGGAATGACCCAAATTGTAGTAAACTTCAATTATGCGTTAACATCAGATCAAACCATAAATATAAAAAAAGAAAAGAAAAGCTGCGTTATTTACAAAGTCCTCTACCAGCCAAAGTGTTTGAATCATCCTTCTCTCATGTGCTTACCAACGGGTGCTAAAGAGCTAACAGCTCTTTAATTTCTAACAAATACGTAAAAAAAGGCTGTGCAATAGGGCCATCTGCACGAGATGACCACAACATGACAGAGGCAGGATTGGTCTCTGGATTTGTGTGTTTGTCAGACCCCGTGTTTATGTGTGCATGTGTTATGTTCTGTTTTTAACATTGGCAGTGAGTGTTTTGCACCTGTGGCTGCTGGCAGACCATCCGGTGTGTTGCAGCTCCGGAGGGACCTTGAAGCCCGTCGCAGCGGGAGAGAGGAGTCTGTCCTGCTAACCGTAATTAGCACAGGCCTGTTGATTCACTGATAATGAGAGGGAGTTCATTAGCGCCACGCTAATTGCTGCCTACTTCACCACCGCCACCACCATCGCCGCCATGCCAGCCCCCCAAACCCACACTCCAAAAAAGTTTGCCCGTCTATCACATTAGAGATGAAAAAGTCGACAAAATCCTGCAACTTTTCAGGATTGGAGTGGAAGCAGATGGAAGATTGCTTGGTTTAGTTCTGACTTATTTTAGTGAGAGTGTAAAGAAGCAGGAGAGAGAACCAGAGGATTGTTGTGGTTGTGAAATTTCAATGTGATGAGCAGCAGGAACCCTCTGCAGACGGCCAGATGCATGTCAGTTCTGTCCAAGGACATGATGGAGGTTCAAAAGCTAATTGCCAGAGCAAGCAAACAAGAAAAAACACAGCATGCTTGCTGATTAAGCTCAAAGACAATCTCACCTGCTTCTGCATTATATAACCACTGTGTCACAGGAATATTTTTACTTTAGCCCAAACTTGCAAAGAGCTCACAAACTGCAGCTATCACTGCCAAATATGACACACATTTACTTTGAATTATATGCACAAAGATTAAATACAGCCACAAATGCATGCATAGAACCCAAGTGCAAAGTACAGCAAAGACAATAACCACAATAGAAAATGAATGGGTGTGGTTACAACCAACACTGATGTAATTCAGGTGCATATATCAAGTTCTCTGATACAATAACCTAACTTTTAATACAAATTATTTTGCTACAATTCATAGCATGACCTATGTTAACGTGCTGGAGGGATAAAAAAATGTCAACTCATTTTTTGTCTAATGTACATCCCTTTTGAACATGCAAATGAAAAACTGGAATGCTCGAACACACGCACACACACACACACAAACACACACTCAGAACTTACCTCCTGCAGCCATTGTTCTATTGTTTGATTTCCCTTTAAAAATCCTTTAAATAAGCCCCTTTAAATCCAATTTGAAATCAAATAAATTGTAATATGTTGGTATCATTACTGTCAACACTAGCACTAGACAGCTTGTTTTTATTTGCTGTTTTTTTCTGGTCATCTTTCATTTGGTCCACCATCTGCATCTGATACTGACAGAGGCTCTATATGCATAGCCCCAGCTGAGCGGGAAAACATCTGTTTTGTACCATAAAGCAAGTTCCTCCTATTCAATAAAAGAGATTTCCCACACGCTATTAGCACACAATATATTTTAAAGGCCAGTAGATGTTGCCAGTCTTGCTTATGGCCTGATCTGTTTAAAACTGCTCTAATGAATACACTATCTGTAATAACAATGGATCAAATCAGTATATGTGATGTGAAAAGGGTCCCAGTGACAAACTCACAGAACTATCATCTGACCGCTTCCCTCAGCTCTACGGAGCAGTTCACCATCTTTCAGGTCTTTGTTTTGGTTTCATGGCCCACAGCTTTACTGTTTTGGTTCATTCTCAAGTGTTCTCATCAATCTTGGTTCCGGCAGCACCTGTCAGGAAAAACCCTTAAGGAAATCCCCTATATTTTCCAGTGCCTACAGACAAAGCAGTTGAGCATTGTGCAGAATTTAGCAACTAAAGAGGAGCTGGTGGTGACTAAAACAGAGCTAAAAGGAGAGTGAATAATGGACTTCAGACCAACACAACTAGATTTCATTCTGTTGCTTCATGTGTACTGGATGTGTGAATTAGCTACTGCTCGTAAACACCTTCACCCACCTTTAACCCATATCAACAAGAGAATACTGTAGCAATGTTTTGCTGTGGCGCTGCCCCAAAATGGCCAAAAAAATAAAATAAAATAAAATAAAATCAATAAGTCGAAAGAGTGCATCAAAAGTAAAGTGGGAAGCATATATTTGAGTTAAAATGTTAAAATGTTGTATTTATGCATGGGGTAACAGGTTTTAACAGCTAAGCAATTGGTGACACTAATTAAGTTTAAACAGATCCTGTGTAATATAATACATATCACCACCTGGATGATTTGTAAAGAAAAGATTTCTCTCTCTGAAAACTTTCCTCCTAATTGTTGCGAAGCTTTAATCACTGCTGCAGTCTGCAGCTTATGGTCCCCAGAGAGTACTTCATATTCAACCTGGGGAAACGGTGGAATGGATGGAAGGATGGATGGAGGATGGAGGGGTGACTAACCAGTCCGAAAGTGCCGTGGCAATATCCGACAGTGTTGTGTATTTCTACATAACAAGTGTCCATCCACGAGGCAATCTCACCTCAAGAGAGTGATCTGTCTCTCCTTTCCCCTCGCTAAGAGGCTGAGGCTTTATCAGTAAGGCCATGATGAATTCTCAACAGACACCCACTCCGTATGGGCCCTGAGTGAGCATGCATTTAAATGAACCCTCTCTTCCTCTGCCTCATACTACACAAGGATTTCTAAACTCTCTCTCTCTTGTCAAGCAGTACATCAAACACAATAACAACAGCCGTCCTAGCCCTCCTTCATCCCCATCCCCTCCCTTCTCTACCTCTTTCTTTAAGTCATTTTCTTCTCTGACATTTTTCTTCTCGGTCCACATCACCAAAGACTCCTTTCATCTGCTTTTCATGATGGACTCATCTACATTTTTTAAAGCACCTTACGTCATATACAAGTTTGTTGCTGCTCTCAATCAAACCACAAAGAGTCGTAAGCCATCATTCTTAACCACCTTGTCTCTCGTCTCCTTTCTAGTCTCCTGGTTTTGAACCAGGAGGTGCGAGGCAGCATCCTGGTGATCAGAGCATCAAAGCTGCCAGTCAGCCCTCAGGCTGGTGCATCATTCTCGGGGTGAATAACAGCGTTATGAGACCCGCTTCCTCCATGACCACTGCTGTTTAAGGCACAGCACGTCAGCCACTGGTCTAATTACCTTGAAAACACCCCGCTTGTACCTGGTCTCCTCTTTCAAGTCCTCAGATTAAAGGGGCATTGCCCCAAGTTTTAGGAGGCCTTTCCTTGAGCTGGGAGATTGTAGCAGTGTTGGCTATCAGTTACACATTGCCCATTACTTAATTACACTACTTTGATAATTACTCAACACAAAAGGTAATTAGCTACATTATTGTTACATTATTTCCGACACTCAGCTCAGCTCCTTCAAAGCTGCCTTTAAGACCTCCAAATCCTCCACACCCACACATCGTATGTTGAGTAATGAACATGTAGAAATAGAACATGAAACAGCATGGCTTAACAAGCTGCCAGCCCACACAGTTTGTAGGCTTTCACTGACCATTATCAGCTAGCTTAGCCCAGGTGACTTCACTCAGGCAGGATCGCTGCAGGATTCACATGCCCTCAACCTCTGAACAACACCAGGTAATGCATGAACATAGGCTTGGCCAACGTCAGCAAGCTAGCTAAGAAGAGGCAGTTTAAGAAGGCCGACTTTGGAGTTACCAGGAGGTGCATTTCTTCTCGCAAGAAACACATTTTTCTAAAGGCTAAACACCTGCCCTCACCTGCAGCCCAGGTACCGAGCTAACAGACACCGGACCTCTCCACTAAACACAGAGGAACCACTGTTGGAGAGACTGTCCAGCGCTGTTCGTTAGCTGAGTATGGAGCAGGACAGATTTTTAGGGAAGATTTGCAACCTCAGCCAAACAGAGCTCAAGCCTTTCTACTGACAGACAGTATTGTGAGTGTAATAACCAGGTTCTTTTGGAGAACTGGCAGGTATTACTGAGGGAAATGGTTGCAATGACAGGCTCCTTCCATGTCCTCTGATTCAGTGTATGAACACGACCATAGGTAGCTCCTACCTCCAGCGACTGGAAAACAATAACTTCACACCACGTTTGGATTTTCCTCAATTAACCCACTGAAGTCATTGTTTCACAGGAAATTGAGGAAAGTTCCATAAAACGCGCGGTAATTATTCATAATCCCGACAATTTGAGTGCAGCTACCTCATTTGGCTCAGTAATTTCAGCTTTTCTGAGAATTTCTTGCATACATTTGCACATTAATGTGGCCTGTTGTACGCGGAGAGGGAGCGTTTTCCTGTGTGATGTCTCACACAGTGGTGCGGCCCAGTCGGGAGACGGGGCCAGCTGAGACACAAAGATTGGTTTTGTTCTCCTTTCGCCGTGGAGCGCTTTAACATATTCAGTGTTATTGCCTCTTGTCAGTGGTGTTGTGATGGTAAAACAAACACCTTTGCAGTGCGTGTTTCTGTGTGTGTGTGTGTGTGTGTGTTGTCCCTTAAATATCTCTATGTGCATGTTATGCAAAAAAAGATCAAGCTGTTCATCGTTAATTGTCTCACTCATTAATTGTTGCGTTGCACATACCTGTGCAGTCACACCTTAGACATTCAGTCAAGACTTTTACTAAATGTTCTTAAAATAGAGGGAATAAAACCCTACAAATCCCTACATACTGTACATCCATACATTTTATTTACCCCAAGCTCCACACCAATCTCCTTGACTCTGTCACTGCACCCCCCATCTTTTTCAACTTGGTCCGCATCTTTCATGTTTGCAACGTTTTTTCCCACTAGTTGTTGTGCTGGCGAGGAGATACGGCCACCAGTGTCTGTGGCCGGCTCTGTGCTGTGACTGTCTCCCTGAGATTTGCATAAATAAGCTCCCGGTCCCAGCATGCCCACGCTGTTGTCCAGGTGCAAGGACATTTGCATATAGAGCTGTGATAGGGCTCCCCTGGGTCCCCTCGGCAACTGCTGAGCGGGTAGGGGGCCGGCAGCACCACAAATGAGTTCTGGATTGGAACCTCAGCGCTGCCCTCCATTTTATGTGTGTGGAGGCACGGAACAAGGCAGAGAGTGACCAGAGAGAGAAAAGGAAGAGATAAAAAGGGAGGGAGAAAAAGATAGAGACAGGCATATAGCAGAAGGCACAGAGAAGAAGACAGACTGCTGGTTAGATGGGAGTAAATCATATGTTTGATCCATAACTTGGTTTGTTGCTGGTTATTGACACCAGGGTGGATCAATCAATTGTTTATCCTCATCATATAATGAATCCCATAATGGCTTTCAACAGCTCTGCTGATATATTACTGCGTATTGTGTTGGACATCAACCAAAGCAATATCGGCCCATATTATTTCCTGACTTTCTCTGATGGCCCTGTCCTGCTCTTCCATCACCACGGAGTCTCAGCGGCCTTTTGAATCAGCAGAATGTAGTTTGGGAGGCAGGGAGGCGAGCCCAGTCCTGATTAGTCACATGCAGCCCCTCTGACAATACTCTCTCCATCTGAGCACCATCGAGCCGTCTCTCATTCAAGAGACGACTTCTGATGGGACGCCAGCCAGAGGAGCCTTATGGGATCAGCAAAGAGATCCTGCACAGGAACCGACGCAGGGAACCACACACACAAACACAAACATTATGCTAAAATCAATGTATCGAGCAGTGATGGGCTACATGCTTGAGAATCCTCAAATATACAATATAAACATCTCTAAATATATGATGAGTTTGGCACTATACTATGACGCCTGTCAATAAATAGATACTTCACTGTATTTAGGATCAAAGCTTGTGTAGCAACAAAACTTCCACTTCCTCTTGTTCTTGTCTCTAGCAACTATCTGTCCAGCAATTTGCAGCAGCCACTTTACATAATAAGTTAGTATAATCAAAATGGGAATTCCTGGGCAGGGCCAGGGCATGAGCAAAAAAAAAAAAAAACCTCTTGCAGATTTTGTACACATTCCAAAAGGCTATGATTGCACCCGGTCTCTCGTATGGGAGAAAGAAATATCAACACAAAATCAATGCATTGTGTGTCGACTGTTGCGATGACATCTTGACCTCAATTACCGCAGGATGTCTGTCTAACCAGTGAAGGGCAAACAATGAGGTGTTACTCTTGTCAGAGATGCTCAGAGGTCAGTAAAGACCCTCATTAACTGATTCTTTATTCCTTTATTTCTTTACACACTTTTTTCTTTTTTTTACATTACGTTTTAGTGTTGTTGAAGATGACCCCTCTAATGTAACTGTAGCTGGGCTCACATACACAGTGAAATGCCATGTCGTACAGCGAGGGCACGCTAAGAGCAAAGACAAAGCGTGCATTTTTAAATTTACGTTTGACATTAGTTACACCTGTGCAATCTAATGCAGCCCTGCCATAACATGCACCTTTACAAACTTTGCAATGTTTATTTTTTGTTGACAGCATTGGAAATGTGTCAATTTCATTATATTGTTAATTGTTGAGGTCATAGTTAAAGGTGGTGCTACTTCATATTTAGAGGTGTTTCTATGTTTTGGCCTATTTACGCACATTACGGGGGCAGAATATTAGAAATGCCTCTGAATATAATGCAGCCCAGCACAACACCACCACATCGCTGACATCGCTACAGGTGTACCTAAAAAAGTGGCCATTGAGTGTATGCAAATACAGAGAATTTGAACCCCGTACAGCCATCAAGCAGGAAAGCAAGCAGGGGGGCACGAAAACTATCAATTTCAATCAATTTTAAATGAATCTTTAAAATATCATGAATGCAACACAATCGTCTGCCTCCCTCTCTGTCATGAATCATGCAGTTTTGATTACATCACTCTGTTAGTGTTTGCTGAAGCTTTTCGACTTTCTTCTCCATTTATTCCTCAGCAGAAGGACCTTTGCACAACATAAAGTGCAAGCAATGGCAAAAATGCAGACACTTTTTCAACGTCATGGCATACCAAGCTAGTGTGACGCTGGCACCTAATTCTTATGCTGAGATGGTGCTTAAAAATGATAAAATACAGCATTCTGTGTGCATATCTTAATTACAGAGCATAAACGTCTACTCTATATAAGTCAATAAGCTACAATCAAAATTTTAAGAAAAAACATCCTTAATTAACATTTATTGAAAGTTTGATGGTTAAATCCTGATTGGCGTGCAGAAATGACATCACCTATTTTTTCTAATGAGCCTCGCCCACTTTAAACCAATTAAAAAAGCAAGGACACAAATAGATAGATAGATAGATAGATAGATAGATAGATAGATAGATAGATAGTGTAGTATGTAACAAAACACACAAAACATACACTAAACTGACCTGAGGACGGGAAAAAAAAACACTATTTAAATAATATTCAAACATGTGCATAGAAACTACTGTACCAGACTAAAAATAAAACACACATGAAATGACCAAATCTGTTCTAGCCTTTGCAGAAAATAATGCACTAGTGTACATGTAGGTAGCTGCATTCTTAACATACTACATGCTACTACAACATACCGTACATCCTCAATGCGTCCCCTGTCTTAAAGACTTTAGTCGGACATGTATTACTGCCCTCTGCAGTCGGCACGTCACCCCTGTGCTCATGGTGTCTGTGTGCGTGATGGTAGAGCATGAGAAAGCATGAGTTTGTCACAGCGCTGACCTCCAGTCTAAGCCTCTTTGCCTCAAAGGTTAAAGCAGCATCAAATAAAAACATCATCCCCTCAGGAATAACATAAAGCCATGAGCTCAAGTTGTTTCCCCACATAAAAGGCAATTTGTTTACATTTGATATTCTGTCTTTAAAGGATCAGCTAGAGGGTTTTATGTGAAATGTTCCACTGTGTGTGATCAATCCATTTACTGTGCATGATTGATACAGTATGTTCTGCCTTGTTGAAGTGTTCCACGGTGCCAAACGGGCTGAAAATTGCCGGTCTAAAGGACACCAAAGGCTGTGCTATTGAAGTCTCTCTGCGGCTGGCGTGACCTCCACTCCAAGTCTATTCAGGGCCTTTTGTTTGGTTCTTTGTTTGGCTCCAGGCTCAAATGGCAATCAAAAGTGACATGGTGGTCGTTCTCAGTCCTCAGCACTAATGACATTGGCACCGAGGCAGACAGACAGCGTTCATCCAATCCACCAGCCTCCCAACGCGGTCTCATCGCCGTACACCAAGCCTCTGCAGAGTCTCTTCGGAGAGCTTCCATTTAGCCATTCTCTGTGATTTCCCTCTCAGGAAACAACCAAATCATTTTCTCGTAGACACGCTCATTAGCTGACAGCCCGTTTCCTGCCAGTTTCAACATTTGAATATTCCCGTGTGTACCTCGGCAAACATCGGAGGTCTCATCGTTTCCAACCAAAGCCAGAGCCGACATGCCAGCAATGCACTCCAAGGAAAAAGATCTAGATGCCAAAGCAATAAGCTGAGGTAGAAAAAACTAATGGCTCAAATGTTATGATACTCAATGACATGATGAGAATATGTCAGAATGTAATTAGACATTTGGTTAGAAGGAGCTGCATATTAGGTTAACTAATAAAAATGGATGTGAGGCTACCATGGAGATAGACCCAAACCTGAGAGCATTGTTAACAAAATTTAGGAAAAAAGCCTTTAGCACAATCACACACGCGCATATGCATACCATCAGTTTCAGCGAGTTTAGTGCCTGAGACTGATTTTTATTTCCCTAATATGTTCTGCAGTAAATCTGCATTGTCTGTGGCTATTGAAATACAGAGAAAGAGAGATCAATATAATAGGTTTGGCACTTGGCCAAAATCATCCCTGACAATGTGCGAGGCAGGCATTTGAAATCATCGGTGCATATCCGCGTGTTTGGGGGATAAAAATAATTCCTCGCCTCTTTGCCAGGGAGCGAGAGGCACAATGCCCAGGTCTGAAGGGAAGGGTGCCACATGGGTCTGCAAATTGGCTCAGGCGATCAGACACGGGCATCTCATTTTGTAGAGGAGAAGAAGGAGGAGGATGTAAGGGTGGAGGGGTGGGGTGGGTGGGAGAAGGAGAAAGATGGGAGGTGTGTGTGTGTGTGTGTGTGTAGTAGTGGTGGTGGTATTGGGGGGTGGATGGGTTGGGGGTAAACAATTCCAATGATTTCCCCAACCTGGCACAGTCCAGGATGTGGATGGCTGCACTGGAGAGGAATTGCAACGGGTTTATTTGGCTCTCTGTTTGTTTCTTTATTGGGAGGGGAGAGAGAGGGAGAGAGAGCGAGGGAGGAAAGAGGAGGAGGGTGTCTGTTTCTTGTCAGAGGAGTCAGATGAGGGAGGATGTTCAGAACAAATTATTTCATTCAGATGAACTGAAAATCATTCCTGTACATTTGCAAACATTTGCTGCTGAAGTTGCCAACCCTGAGAATAAGCCACATTTATGAATACACAAACCTGAATCCTGGGGAGGTAATTTCCTTCGCGGAGGCTGACTGATAACATTAACCTCTGGTGTGATGTCAATTTTAATGTCAACCATTTTAACTTGCGGGCAATTACAGCATAGTTATGAGGAGAATGCCAGATTTAAACACCCAGTAGTATTACACTGTATACACATAAACAGCTATGCACACATGCAAACACAGGGGTATATAGGTGGCTTACACCAGGGTGTTTTTTCTTTTCCTTTTCTCCTCTCTTTTTTCTTTTTACACATGTCTGCTTTCATGTGCAAGCACTGACACATGCTTGGCTAACCGGATACACTTGCACACAAGCATGCACATGCACACGTACACCCGCATGTTTCCCATGCAGGTACCCCGGGCACCCGACAGACTAGGCTGCTGCCGAAGAAGTCTCAGTGGGAGTGCTAGATTAAAAATGACAATCACTCGGGGTGCACGGCAAACACCACAGGAAACGCAGGTGCCTTTGTTAAGAGACACCCAGCGCTCTAAAGGGCCTAATTATCTGCTGTTATTTTGGCAGTTATCAGGCAGAGAATAACTCCCCTGCTCAGACTCAGACTCACACAGCGAAAAATTACTCACTCGCTCACAGTGAGGTATTATATTGCACCACTGACAAGGTATGCATATTATATGCCGTGTTGGAATTTAACTAGAATTTTCACAATGGAGTGTTGTGGTTTCCTGTTTTGTACGGAAAGGAAATTATTAGTATCAGCCTGATCGTTAAAAAGCCCAAAAATGTAATGACTCTGAATGGCGCACAACATATTTTCCAAAACAACTGCCAAGTGTAAGATACCCAAAATGGGTAAAACTCTGAATTAAAAAAGAAAAAATACTGCTGACCTCACAGCAATTTGCTCATGGGTCATAAAAATGAAATGCAGAAACAGAGGAGGATATTAAAAACGGCTTCCCCCCCCTGCTCTACATGGCTAGGTGGCACTGTTGGGCATGCTTTCAGTCACATGCATACATATCCTCCTCTCAGCTCATGAACAGATAATTGGACAGTTTTATGGAGGATATGAACTCTGAAGGGGAACTTAAGCCATCTAATCATTGGCATTCAGCGTATGCCATTCATATGCATAAATACAAATAAAACACATTCTCTGCCTGCACAAAGAGAGCCCTTCCTGAAAAGGAAGTCGTTCTACAAAACACCCGTATTCCTCTGAAATTGAACTAAAGATTATAGGAAGTAAAAGACTTCAGGTAGAAGGATCTCTAAATATATCCTTTCCCCCAAAGCGTGTCTGAGTTGGAGATTAATCAATATGCTACAATATAACGTATGAGCCGTAAAGACATAGATTCTCTATTCATTTCTCGCACTTGAACAATAGAGGTGCAACAACACGGCTCCGATGGCAGTGTGTGTGCAGGCTCCTGCATGTGTGTGTTTCCAAGCAGCGGTGCAGAATTCAAAACATCTCAAGTGTTTGCGGCCATGATGTGATTAAATCAAAACGTTTTGGGGTCTCATATGTGTTTCAATATGGCTTCAAATATTCCAAGTACTTGTACTGGGCAGCACTTGAATGCAGAACAAGGTGCATCGATTGCAGCGCAGCATAAATGAGGCGTGTGTTCAAGATGTATTAAACAAATTTTTTTTTTTTTTGTCCGCTGTTTATGTGTTTACATCATCGCTGCAGCGTCTTTCAGTCACCTTTCAGCAGAGACTTCCTGCCCGTTTCCCCTCACGCTGCAGCCACTAATGTAACCAGCTCCATATAATATGCAGATAATGGTGCATCAGCGTGTCTTCTCCGTGTCGCCCTCGCTGCATTACAGTGGATCACACGACAGGGCCTTGCCCTGCAGGAATACAAGCTCCTTGTAATTGAAATGAATAAGAGAGGGAGGAACATGCCTACTGAGAGCCCAAACTTCTCGTTCTCTCGTCAGTATATTCAGTGGGGATCCAGCCTTTAGCTGGCATCGCCAGTCTCAGCAGCTCTGTCATGGGGGCTGAGGCTCGTCTGCGTGGCTGATCGGAAGTGGCACGGTCGAGGAGAGGAGCTCTCTGCCTGGGGTGCAGGAATGGGGACAGTCCCCTACGGTCTCCTGCTCCCTCTCCCCCTCTTTCTCTCCCTCTCTCTCTCTCTCTCTCGTGTGCAAATGCATATCCGTATCTTATGATCTCTCGGTCTTCTTCTTTTCCCTCGCTATGATCTCCCTCTTCCTGATTCCCACCCACTCTCTCGCTCGCTCCCTCTATCTGTTTCCCTCTATCTTTGTCTCTCTCACCCTCTCCTTCCCCACGGCCCGTCCTGCCTTCATCTTAATCCCTCTTCCTCCTTGAGTTTTCTAGTCTCTGAGTCTTTTTATTTCTTTTCTTTTTTTTTTTGAGAGGTGAGTTTCAGATTCATGAGGAAAGAAAAAGTTGTCCTGTTGTGGGTATTGCAGCACCTGTTAAACTTACTGCACTTTGTAGAAAGAGTAATTCATGTCTTTTATGCCTTGTGCTTGTTTTGGACACATATGCACACTGTTCTTAGCCTCACTTCAACTTTTTCTCCTGAAGTTTGAATATCTCAGTAACATTTTTTTCCCCCGTTTCACACTGGATAACATCATTTGCTTGAGGTTTCTGCAAAGCAAAATAGATGCACGTACAGTAGCTCATGCACCCATGGCGCACACTGGCTCCCCGCCTCTTCCCCACACCCACCTCTTGCCTCTTTACACTTCACCCATCTGTGGGGGCAATTATGTGCCCCCCTCTCATCCCAGCGCAGCCACACGCACTCAGCAAAACCACATTCATCCCTCAGTGCACCTGCATCCCTCATGTTTCTAACAGTCCCACAATGCCCTCCGTCTACCGGCCTACAACGCCCTGGGTTCCTGTGAGAGCAGATCATTGTCATCTTTCTCTTTTCTCTTTCTATCTGCTCCCCACTTTGGTGACACACACATTATTTATTTTATGACTGAGGACTCAATTTAAATCCCCTTTCCCCATCAGTCACACGCCACACAATAGCGTTCTCCTTATCTACTGGAGTGTCCTTTTTACAACACTTCAGGGCACCATAACACACCAATAAATTCTACTGTTTCCGTATTCTTACCTGCTGAAATCTGAGGCTTAAATTCGCCCGGACGGGAGAAAGTGGCCATGAAAAAAATTATTACAGTTTGCTCCTGCGTACGTCGGCGTGATAGTTGTAAACAAGTAGCTCCTCCCTAACTTTCATTCTTTTTTTTTTCCCAGTTTTGCAAAGATTCCTACAGGAGAGAGAATAAACAAGCTGATTATTTTTTTCTTGTTATTCAGAAGCTTTCTCGCTAACTTTGCCTGCGCAGAGGACAAACGTGTACACGAGTCGCGGTGACATTGCTGACCATGTCCAGCGGCCCAATTACCTCTCTCCAAATATGGCGTACAAAAGCAGGGCCGGCGTATCTGTACACATGGTGTCTGTTACTCCCCAATTATTCCTGCATAAGCAGATTGTGTGGAACATCAAACTGGGGATGTGATGGCTCGTGTGCGGGCTGCCTCCAGCAGAGTGCTCTTTCTTTCCTATCATTTGATCTCGTATTGTAATCCCAGGTGCTTTGAATAATTTATAGGATACAGCTTCTCGTTAAACAATAATTTATATGTGTCTATGAGAATTGATTCCACAGGAATGCACATCTAAATAATGAGAGAAACTGCTGCATTTCATCTATAAGGGGAAGCAGAGAGACAATAATAGCGAAACAAAGGCATTTCAACAACAACAACAACACAAGCAGTAATAATAATAATAATAATGATAATAATAATAATAATAAAATTGAGTCAGATTAAGTTCCTGTAATATTAGTGAGGATTTCTGTGTAAATGGTTATGAAATGTATGTTGTCGCTGTCAAAAGTCTAAACATCTCATGTGAATTTGGACCTAAAATTGGTGCACACATTTGGACTTTGACGCACTCCGTGTCATTTCACCCTTCTTTCACTCGCAGGCCAATATACTGCATTTTCCTATTCACATCCACTTATCAATTCGCAGGAGAGGACCACGCTCATGCATGATAAATTTATTGTTAATGCAAAAGGCTTGTACCGCCCAGTGCCGATGCCCTCGGAGAAATGATGCAAGTGATTCCTTCTGAGGCGGAACAATCAAAATGTTCATCAGAGGAGAAGACGTGAAAGGGTGGAGATGTGTGTGCGTTGGGATGAACTAGAGCCAGGTCAGTTCACATCATGTGTTTAAAACACCTCATGAAAAGCTTCAGGATGTCAGATAGCTGTTTGCATTTATTCATTAATTTAAATCATTTTTTTTAAATGTCCAGCCCTGCAGGTTATTATACTTGGATGCATCAAGACACACACAGAATTGCCATTTAAAAGAAGTGTCGTGTAAGACTCTCGCCCCCTCACCTGAAAAAAACAAAAAACAAAAAACCCCCAAAAAACAACACTTCCTGTGCAGTTTACGTTATGGTTGGAACAGCAGTGCTGCATGCATAACAACGAACACAAAAAGCGGTGCTGGTTAAGGTGCAACACTGTGAAGAAAGTTTTATGGGGACCTCTGTTAAGGAGGAAGTTAGCCCGCTTCTTACAGGAAGTGCCAGGGACCAATTATCCAGAAGTGTGACGCTGTCAGAAGTCTTCAGGTTTTGTCAAGTCTTCTGACACCCTGCCAGTGTTGTTCTCTGGGAAATGGAACTGTAGAGATTTTTTTTTCCCCCCAAACGGGATGGGGGGGGGGAAAAGACTGCATTCGTGAGTAGCCTAAGGGTCTGGATTTAACTTCTCCTGGTCGATACATTTTTAATTATCATTCTTTTTTTTCTCAGGATATGTGATAAGCGTTCTGTGTTTGTTTAGCATCCTCCCCCTTTCTCAGAAATTTTACAGTGTCTTGAATTGAAATAACCGACATTAAAACGTGTAAACGTCCCTCATTAGCGACAAGATTCGAGATGTCGTCGCTATCACATGGAAATCAGAAAAATAAGATGATAAAACGTAGATTAGCATTTTAGAACTGCCTGCATCTAGTGCATCATTCTGCTTCAAAGAAGAAAAAGATAAATGATGATGCCATTAAAAGTGAACTAATTAAGGAATGCTTCTTTTAAAAACTCATTAACTGCACCCTCATTTACATAATGATGCATATTAATTAAGTTTTAATGAATCTGAGCTTCCATCAAGTCTCCTCTCCTTGGCAGTGGAGCCATCTCTACAAATGAATAAACACTTCTCTTAAGTATATTTCTCCCTCCAAATGGGAAATGGGTTTTAAACAATAGCAACAAACAAACAAAAGCCTTCAATCTCTGCTCAATAGAAATGCACATAATTCAAGGTCAAACTTCAACAGAAAAATCGTCGTAAACCTCCTATTGGTTAAACAAATACATATATTTTTTAAAAAGCCATTAAGTGTAATTCTTTCCTATGCAACATATTCATTGAAAGAAGTATTTCAACAGCTATTTCTTAAGGTTTTTTTTTTTTTTTTTTGAGGAAATCATTAATTCCACACTGTCTTTATACACAGAAAGAGCATAGTGACAGGCTATGGGCTCTTTCTAATGAGATGCATTTTAAATTAGAGCGCACCTCTCACATTGCCAGCTGGTGCCTGCTCAGGTGCTTCTGTGTTGCGAATGACGGAATGCACACACACACACACACGCACGCATGCACACGCACGCACGCACGAGCGCGCACACACACACACCATCATCATCCTCTGTTCCTAGTATAACACATAGACCCTACAACAAAAAGAGATTTCCTCACAGTGGTGGTTGGCTGTGGGGTCTGAGTGACTGGTGTTAATCCCGGCTTTCACCACTTTTACTTTAATTGTGTCATTCCTCTTAGTGAAACACGAAATTGTAAGTCAAGTCTTCCTCACCAAAATGAGATGAGACTTTCTTTAGAGCAGGAAGGAGACAAATCTCATGGAAAAAAAAAATTGGATTGTAAGATGAGTTATGTCCTGGGTTTGTTTGGGCCGTTTCAGTAATCAAAACCTAGTATAGCCATGCAGAAAAGAAAGCTACCACCAAGTTTTTGCTTTGTGAGTGATCTTTATTTTCTTGAAAATCAGTGAATTCTGCAAGAATTTGGCAGGAATAATAACCACTGCAAAAGACGGAGACATGAAGTCTGTCCTCCATATGAGCACCGCCTCATTGGTTTGTTTGTTTGCGTGCCCTTGCGTCTCCCCAGCTGGTATGTGGCAGGCAGGTAAGCAGGAAGGAGGGCGGCTGGTGCAGGCAGCCAGGCGGGCGAACACAGGCGCGCTCCGAGGCGGACGCGCTCGGATGGGGTTAAAGGTCATAACGATCAGATGATTGGAACTACAGAGGGAAAGTGTGTAGCCATGTAGGGAAAATGGGGGAAGCAGATGCCCGTTAATTAGGGGAAATGTGACGGACAAGATTTGATCAGCGAGGGGTACGGCTGCCTCCTGCAGCACGGCAGCTGTTGCGAGGGGGGATGCTGGTGGGGCTGGTGTGTGTGTGCGCGCGTGTGTGTTTGTTCCCGTCCCCACAGGGCACCGCCACACTTCACAGACATGCCAGGAACCGTCCGCAGGCCAACGCAGTGCCCTACGGAGAGAGAGACTATTTACAGCACAATGCAATTCAACTCATTAAACTCTCAGATGAAGTTGTATTTGTCACTGTTGACTCTTAGTGGGAAACTTGAATTGTTTCTGTGGAATTTCGACATCCGTAGTTTTGCTTTTTAAAGTTCGGGGTGGAAATATTTTCAGTGTACATGCACTTAGCTAGCAGGCAAAAGCAAACAAAACAAAAAAAAAACATCAACCAGGATCAATTTAAGCTGTGAAAAACACACTTTCACTCTGTATTTTATTCTGCACAGCACAGTCGGATTCAGATTTAAACTGAACAACATGTTATGACTGTGTCGCCTTAAAAAAAGGATGAAAATTGATTTTTATTTTCTTGTCAAACCTGCCTGCGCCCATTTTTTTTAAGATATTTTCTTCGTGCTGTGCTGACATGTCATCATGTTAGGACAACTGCTTGGAGTGAAGAGGGTGTTATTCAGTCTACCACGCAAGCACATCGGAAGTTCATCATAGTCATACCTTGACAAAAAAAAAAAAAAAAAAATCTAAATTTACCTACCCATATCATTCAAATCTTTACTGTGGAGCTCTGAGTCAGACTTTGATCACTACTGACCGAGACATTTACCGGCAGCCCTCCACTGATGGACTCTTTGACATTCTATTTCTGAAAACACAGAAATCCCACGCTATCTGTCACTTTGTCCTTTTAGTCGAGAAAACAGAGGAGTTTCAGTAAGCCGCGTAACTTCTCCATCAGCGACACTCTAACTGTCTGTCTTTCCGTCTGTCTGCCTCCTTGTCAGCGCACGTTGTCTGCCTGTTTGTCTGAGACTGTTTCTATCTACGGTCGTGTCAGGCGTTCGCGCTATTTGCCCTTATTCCAATGCTCTGGGCTCGCACATGTAATTAGGATGCTGGGAGATAGGCTGACATCATGTTTGACAATGCTGACAGATGCTGCTAATACACTCAACTCAGCCAGATTATGAGTTTTGAAAATGTTCGCCACAGTTAAAACCCGGAGAAGAGTTAAAAATAGTCCACAGCACGGGAAAAAGTGAAACAAAACTGTTTGTTCGGTGTGTTTTCTCTCACTCTAACAGCTGGAAATGATTTGTTTCTTCATTAAACTGAACTTCCTAATTTATGTTTACGGTTGAGCCTAATTTTTTGGGTTAAACTGAATAAATTCACTGCAATGAGTCAATGTCACACATTCCCTGTGATTGATTACTTCAATTTTTGGGAAGTTGATGTAAGTTTTTTCAGTGTGAGGCAGACGTGCTGTTAGCTTAGCTACTCTGACGATGGCAACTTTTTATAAGAAATTGCTCAGGCAGAAGTTCCCAACTTGCCTCTTTGATACATATGGTCATTGTGGTCCAATAAGCACAGACTCAATACACTTTCACAGGAAGTAAGATGTCAACACGTACCAAAACAAAAGCATCAGTATACGAGTGGTTGGTGTAAGGACTGATGTGGTTTCCCGTAAATGACAGAATATCACATTCACACATTTTAAATGCAACAAAACTCAGAAATTATTGCACACACCAAAACAAATGACATCTGTAAGAGCTCAAGCAACAACAACAACAAAAACAAATAAAAGCACATTTCCAAATTACGCTTATTTGATACATTAGTCTAATAGAATGTGCATTGGTGTGTTTTTGCATGTGCAACTGTCTGAGAAAAAGTGCCACTGTGTTTGTACAAGTTTTAAAAAAATCCTCATTTGCTTCAATACCTGCACTCCTTTTGATGCACTTTAGATGTTTTATGTTAAATTTATCATTTCATTGTTACCAGCAGCAGAATATGCCATGCATAAAAAAAAAAAATACTGCTTCCGAGAAGAACCCCTCCCTCCCGCCCTCCCTTCTTCCCCCAACACCCACATCACCAGCACCTATTAAAACTTATCTTTCTTTAATCAATTGTTAAATGTCATAGACAATCATCATTTAATACTGTCTTCCTGTGTGATTCTTTTTAATCTGGCTGTAAATAGGGCAGCCCTGTCTATCACTTCAGCTTCTGCCGTACACCAGAGACTTAAGGTGTTTCAACAATAGCTCGCGAAAAAAAAAACAAAGAAGCACTTTTTTTTCCTCCCTCCTCATCTCAAATCCCCGCAGAGAACACCAAAGGTATGAAAAGTGAAGAAAGGAGGAAATAAATCCAGGCAATGATGAATAATTTGAATGTAGAAATGAAGCTGTTTCAGGAGTGAGTGAGATACCGCACAAGGAGCAGCCATGGGGAGCGTACAATTAGGTCACCCAAAATAAAACGCTATCCTCCAGAAAGTCTTTCTTGGAGTTGTCAAATTCAATATATTTCACTGCCAACAGAATTCTTGATTTGGCTGTGAAGTGAGAGGGCGAAAGAAAGAGAGTGAAGGCCTATTTGAGGGAGACAGCTCAGGACCACGTCGCACATTTCATAATTGATGCGAAAATGGGACTTTTCATTTAAAGTCGGCGACTATCCTCTTAGGAGGGACAACAGCCGGAGCCACATTGTCTAGCATGTGTTAAGGAGCATGACGTGTTTCTGCGACAATACCTGAGTTCATGAAAGCGTGCGGAGACATTGTCGGCTCTCGGTGGCTGCGTATTACATTTAATGACACTCGAAGAGAGGGCCTAGCCAAGGAGCACGCGTGTGGCCTCCTCATGTACCGGAGCGCGGGAACAAAACTTTGGGGCGGCAGAAAGTTTACAAAGCGTCAGCGCGTCGACAAAAGTCAACAAACAGCCCCAGCCAGCCAGCATCTCTCTCTCTCTCCCCCCACTCTCTCTCTCCTTCTCCCCACGACACCCAGCAGGAAGGCGAGGCTCCTCCGGAGAGCACGATTCGGCGCGTCTCCAGGTGACAGATATGTCACACCACCTAAAACCCCGTGGCACAATTATACCTCCGTCGCTCTGAAGGGAGAGGGGAGGGGGAGGGGGAGGGGAGTGGGGGAGGAGATGGTTGGTGCAGAGCGAGAGTGAGTGAGTGAGTGAGAGGAGAAGTGGAGGGTGTGCGGGGTTGGTGGTGCTGGTGGATGCTTTACTCCTGGCTTATTCAAAGAGACAGCCCAAGGGATGCCTCTCGCTCTTCTAACAAAGCACTTCTTCTCTTTTTTTTTTTCGCCTTTTTTGTTTTTTCTTGAGTATTGCTGGGTGCGCTCCAGTCAAATCCTCTGGGCCCCAGTCTTCCCCCACAGCCATTTGAGGATGCCTCAGAAACTTTTTCCCGCAGATATTGGGCCTGTTTCAGTGCTGATGTTTCAAATGAATAATCCAGTGCTGCTGCGGCCATGCAGAGGGTTACTCAGGGAGTGAGGAAAGATGGCGGTTTAATGTCAGACTTGGAGCTGAGGGAGTGTCACTTAATTCATTGTAGTGAGCTGCACAGCGGTGACAGCCGGCTTCCGTCGCTTTTAGGTAATTTTGCACGATTCTTGATGAGCTTTTGGCTCCAACTTAGCAAAGAGCTAATAAAATATATATACAAAAAATAAAATATTACAATTCTATTCACAAACACACAGTTTATATTAGCTCCTTCTGACATGTGATGACTTGAGAGTGCCTAATACGGGCCCACGGCTTTAACAATGCATGAGTGAGGGAAAGAGAGAGGGGACGTGCTCGCACTCCAACTAGGTCAAACTGTCTAAGGAACAAAACAGAACAGACCTCAAGTTTGCGGAAATCATTACAGGAAAACAAACTTGTCACTCGCTTGACACCCTTGACTGTTTTGCTTTCCGAAGCAGAGAACGATAATAATAATAAAAAAAAAAAAATCTCCATTGCAAATTAGCCTCCATGGTTGTGAAGTTTTCCCCCGTTTGAAATGCATATCAAAAAGCCAGCCAAAGCCACAACTTACCTTGTCGTTGACATCGGGGGACAGGAGAAGAAAAAGCACTTTTCTCTTCGAGAGCTGGTTTCGATTGTATACACAAGCCCCACAAAGGAAGATAAACCAGAGGCACACATTCATAAAATATACATTTGCTTCTTTGTCTTTCGTTAAGATCTTCAACAAATAGTGCTGATGCAAGAAGGACAAAAAGAGAGAAGGTTATGGGGTGTTTGAAAAATGGAATTGCAGCAGCATGACTTAACCCCTATCTCACTGCGCTGTTCTTTATGAATTGCTGCTAATCATGAAAAGAGATTCATTTATTCTTAAAGCAGCTTTAAGGGCATTTTCAGCGCTATCTGCCACGCTTCCTCTTCGAGCGCCACCCCGCTAACTCACCGAAAACGCTGCCTTTCCACGAGATTTCCCACCACAGCCACAGACATCTGCGTGCAACGCTTAGTTTGTCATTATGTTGCAGGCTAATACATGCTGATTGCGAGATATCACCCACTTCCTGGTAGTTTATTAACACCTGTCACCTGAATTTCTTCGTCACTTTGCACACATAGTCACTACCCGGCGAACCATGTAGGGCACCTGCTTCCTCACCTTGTCTGTCCACGCCTGCTTCCTTGGCCATGCTGCGACGGTGTTTGTGTGCATGCGCGAGCTTGTGTGTGTGTGTGTGCGTGATTGCCCGTACAGGAGAGAACGGCGGGAGTGACAGCGCCCCTTCTCAAGGTCACGTCCAAGGAGAGTCGAGCCAATTACTATGCAGATCAGAGCTGATGGCGTTTAAGGGGATTGCTCCGATGCAATCACATTAGCTGGCCAGAGAGGAATCTCCAGGCTGACCCCAATCACAGGGGCTACAGCGCCGGGGTCAGCCGGGATGGAGGACTGCCGCCCATGTTTTCTTTTCACAAAACACTTTTTCCTTATCTCCTGCAGGCACGTGATTATCAAGCCAAACAACCGTCCTCCCCCACCCCCGGGCTTCCTACAGACGTGCACTTGCATATATATATATTTAAGAATGCATATGGATTGCAGCACATACAGTACACAGTAGTAGTGTGTGGGCTTTTTAGGTGTCAAACAATGCAGCTGGATGGTAGACCGAGACGCAGACAGACACACAACCCAACAATGTTCACAGTTGACCACAGTTATCCGCAAACATAAATTCGCACTTTTCTTGCCATCCATTTCTCCCCGCTCCTCTCTTTCTCTCCCACTCGTCTTTCAGGTGAACGCCTGCCTGTGATCCGCCGCGGTCTTGGAGGGCAGATTGCAATTTACTCTCTCCCTGTGGGTGAGGTGTGTGTGTCCAGGTTGTAAATATGCCTCCTCTATCGTCTTTTCTTTTTTTTTTCTGTTCTCCCTCTGCTGCACCCTATCTCTCCTCCCTCAGTAGTTTCCCCGCTGCCCGTATGGCCAGTAATGAGACTGAGTTTGATCAGGTCGCCTCGGTGTTCCTGGAAAGATCTCACTTGAGCCACTGGCCCGTAATGGAATCTGCATCTAATGCATACATAAATCACACCTCTTTCAGGACATTTTCATATGCATAATGTCTTTCAACCCACCCTCCCGCCCCCTCCCCACTCCTTTCCATTCCTCTTTCTCTCTCTTTCCACCCAATGAGCTTTGTATGGATGTATGTGAGGGGGGGTGGAGGTGGTGATGGAGGAGAATGGCGAGATAGAGAAAAAGAGAGAGAGGTGATGAGCCCCTCTTTTTTGTGGCTTTTTTTTTTTTAAAGAAAGAGAGAGACCCGTCTGTAATTCTGTCCCGTCTATTGTGCTGACAAGACTGGCTGAGTGGTGAGATGATGCTCAGATTGGGGAGGATCTACTTTAGGTGGCTGCTCGACATCTGTTCTCACTGTCTGTATCTTGTGTGAACGTGTGTGCGTGCGCGTGAAAGACGGTGAGAGGAAGAAAGGGAGACGCTGAAAGAAAAAGAATAAATAATAATAGCTTAAAAGACCAGAGAATTTGTCAAATCTGCACATTGGTTGGACTTTGGGTAGACTTGGGAAGGACAGTCGCTTCGGCCTCTCTCTCCCTCTCCCTCTGTCTACCGCGCTCTTCCTCTCTCCTCTGAGGCTTTGTTATGTTAATGCAGACGGATGTGGCAGATTCACAGTGATTTTTCATCTGCCGGTGACGAGAGATAAAAGGCGAGTGACGAGGTGTCGCGATCGTCCTCACTGTTCGCCTCTCAGTCACTAACAAGCTTCTGCATTGTACCTCCGCCATTTTCCACGTGCTCCATTTGCATCTGCAAGCCTCCACTTCATCCTCCCTCCTAAAAGTTTATGCCTTCTCGTTAGGGCCACGTAGGTGTGAGATTAAAATGTTGGGCACACTTTCATTTTCATAAGCGTACTGACTGCGCGAGTGTGTGCATCTGTATGTGTGTGGCTGCCTGTGTGTGTCTACATGTGCAGGGCACATGTGCATCTGTGCGTGCTGTAAAGGAGATATTACCATACAGCCTCTATGCTAGTGAATGTTATTTATTTATTTGAGTGCCTCCTAAGTACATGGCACTTTTTCCCCCGTAGGTGCTCTGCATCTCTTTAGATGATACAAGCTGCCATATCAGCACAGGCTAACCCATTCTTAATCACATTTGCATTTTTATTTTGAGATATTCCTCAAACGTTTGCATTATTGAGGATTTATGATGAGCTCTTCGCCTGATCCTCCATCAACTTCACTCATAAAGAAGGTTCTCCATAACTCATAGGCGAGTGGAATATGCTGTCCCCCTGAAGTAATTAGATAGCAGAATTCTGATATGGAAAGTTTGAATAAATCACTTTGTTTATGAGTGCTGAGGCCTTGAGAACAGGGGTGTCAAAAGGGAGCCCTATTTACACCATGTGAACAGGGGGGAAAAATCCCAGTGTGTTTGTGCTACAGTGCTGTTGAACTTACAGCTTGATTTTGATCTTTAGATGCTAAACATCATGTACGAAGGTAATTCTGGTTTAATGCATAATAATAATAATAGGATTGATGCAGGATCGATCAGTTGTAAACAAGTCAGGGTCTGTTTATCTAAACCGCTCTATCTGGAGGTAAAACCGAAAGTGAGCGCGCAGGACATTTTGCACAGGAAAACTGTGTGTGCATTAAGTGCAGCAGGTTAAAGTCGAAGCAGGAAGTTGGCCTGTACAGTGCGAGCCTCCAGGAACAGCGATGGGCTATGCAGCATTTCACCGCTGGCCCAGAAACACCTTCATTACTACACTTTTTTTTTCAAAAGAAATGACTGCAAAAAAATTTCTCATTTTTTTGAGCATTACTAATCTACAACACGACTCTCTGTGTATTCAGAATAAAATAAAGTGTAAAAAAGTCTTGACGAGCCCGATCAGTTGATTCTTTTATGCTTTTCATCTGTGTGAGGAGTCAGCAGAAAGTCAGCTGGCTCAGCCACAGTAGGACTGTAATGTAGAAGCTAATTAGCATAAAATGCAGCAGCCCGGGGGGGGGGGGGGGGGGGGGGGGGGGGGGGGGCTGGGACTCTTTGTCAGAGTGCGGAATGAACGGGCCACCTGACGATGTCATCAGCGTTTAGAGACGGAGACCACCAAGCCATAACAGGAAGTCGTGTTACTATAAGAGCGGGCATGGTGTCTAAAAGATGTGGGTGTAGGAGACGCAGGGAGGGTCTTGTGAAGGTTGCATGATGGGAAATGTAGGAACTATTAGCAGGAACAAAAAAATCTAAAAGGTCTCCAAACTTCTGCTGCTTTATTTTTTCTTATAGCCTCGCCAACTTTATGAAAGTGATGTAACAGATCACAAAAGTACCCCTTGAATAAAATATAAAATAGTTCCATGGTTAACTGTGATGGACAGTTTGAGTTATTAACCACTCACCTTTGTTTTCTGCTCTAAATAAGTTGGGCTTGTCAGGGCGTTTATTTACACTGTCTGATTGTCTGACTTCCTTTTTCTTGTCCAGTTCGACTCCTTTATAGCGATGTCGCTGCGTTGTCAGGGCTCACTAATTAACTTAGCGAGCATGATGTTATTGTTACTTACAGGAAAGACGGGCAAAACTAAAATAAAGCCTTTACACATCAAACATCAAAACCTGCCAGCCCGTGCTCTGATATGCTATAGATACTTTCTTCTAATCGTACAGTTTTGTGTTTGTGCGTAGGAGCCAAGTGTTTACCATTTAAACATCTCGTAATGTTCATACATCGGGACAATGACCTCAAGCAGGTGAATGCTACTGTTTCATCCTCTGTCTCTTTTCTGCAGAAAATTCAAATGATGTTCTCTCCTATGCAAAACGAGTGTTTTTTGGCAAATCTATGGGAAATGAATCAAGCCGAGTTTTATTAAAAAGGATTTGAATATTCAAATGAACGCTTGACTGATCTTTTGTTTAAGCCCTCTTCCTGTCACCAGTTATTAGCTGAAGAGGGTGAAAAGTTTCCCGTATTTTGGTGAATTTCACATTGGATTTACACTGGAGGGGATTTTATTAAACCATTATTTACATTGACTCATTTCCATTTTGGTTCCCTACAGAAAGTTCAAGCTTGACATTTTTGAACAAATTTCCGTGTTTTTTTTCTTATTAGCTTTTATTATAGATTTGTGATGATGCCTGAGTAAAAATAGGATTCCCATTCAGTGTTTACCGAGATATAATTGGCTATCTGGAATAGACAGAGGTATTTGGTGTGGGGCTGAACTTTGGGATGAAACAGAAATTACTGCCTCAGTGCCTCTGCCTAACTGTAGGTAGTTATTCTACAAATAGAAATCTCTGCCTCGTGATAATTACTGCCACACACTCTCAGAGTGATGCAATATGAATGTGTGAAGCCATTGTATGCGGGGATCAAAATAATGACATGTCGACCCATGAGAGGAAAGGATTAAAAATGAGATGGATTGTTTTTTTGCATGAAAAGCAGTTCAGTGATGTTGAACAAGAGGAATTCGGTGCAGTGATTCAAAAAAGGACAACTTGCCCTCTGTGCGAGGCGCGTTAAACAAACCAAGTAATAGTGGCAGACTTCCCATTAATTAAGCTTGAAGGATTCAGTTTCAATCCTCCATTTGTTGATGGGGAATTGCATACTTCACAGCCTCTGCCCCTTTGATGGTAGTTTTGGGACCAACAAATTGATTGATGGATAGCTATTTGCATGTATCTTAAAATGCATCTTTTTTCTCCCCATTTTTATTGGAAATAATGGAATGGAAGTAAAGTGTGTGTAGGTGGGGCTGTGTGTGTGTGTGTGTGTGTGTGTGTGTGTGTGTCTGTATGGGGGGGGGGGGCTTGTTAAGCAGAATTCATTTTCCACCAGATCATAATGCAATCATAGTTGGCCTGCTTTATTGTGCCAGTCAGCACGCACACACACACACACACACACACACACACACACACACACACACACAAATACATCTTACTCTGTTTAGGATTTGATTTTATTATTCCATCTCACTGTGTCCTATTCAAGCATGCACAACAGCCAGACATTCCTATTTATTTATTCTCAGACTTTTATAATCAGCCATATCAAGCGTGTGCGATGCTCTTACACACTTCCTTCATGTATTATGTGAATCACATCGGGTTAAAGTAAAGTATCATTTTGTTGCCAGCACAAAAGCAAGGCTCAATTACATGTTGGCCTGGTGTAAGAAAATTGAAACCCTCTATAATCCCACCTTAAGGAAATTACTTTGATTTCCATGTTCATGGCAATTTCATTATTGATGAGGCAAAGTGAATTGGCAGAGGTGGTGTCCAAAGACCTACATTAAGTGCAATATTCAAATTGTCCCCCTCTCTCAGTATGAGCTGTGACCTTCGGGTGCCATGAAAGCCCAGCCTTATAAGCAGGGCAGTTAGTTTGCCTAAGGCATATGAGATATAAGCATGTGCATATTGATATATTGAGGTAGTTCGTCCCTCGGCAATGCAATGAAGCGGGATATATATTTATATCTAGGTGTCCGGTGGACGCAGTGCCTGTGTCCGCTGATGAGAACGGGTATCTGGCTCCGCAGCATGTGGGTGAATTTACTCGAGGTAGTGTATGCAGGGGTTTCAATCTCCCTGCAAACCATTTGAATATAGGCTGCTGATTTATTACCTTATTTGGTCTGTCTTCTGTATGCAAATGCATTAGTGGGGGGCGGCTGGCAGTAGGGTTGAGGGTGGCGGCAGCGGTGGTTCTGGTGGTAGTGGCGGTGGGGGGGCACACTTTGGTTGTATGCATAATGAGATTCCCAGGGTCATCCCTCCGGTGTGTCAGGGACCCGTAGTGAAGAAAGCCTCCAGGGGATGGAGAGGATGGTGGGAGGGGGGGGGGGGGGGCGGGGGGGGGGGGGGGGGGGGGGGGGGTTGGAGTGTGAGCTAAGGGGGAGGTTGCAGGGGAATGGTCCCCACTAGGCAAAGTCCCCAGGTGCCCTCCTACCCCACCACCTCCACCCTTCACCCCTCCTTCCTAAACTCCTGGCAGTTCCTCAGCCTATCCGCTGCCAGCTCCGTCCGCCCCCGCTACGCAACCACGCTTACGCTAAGTGTCTGCTGTGGCTCTTGGCTCAGTGGAAGTGCATTAGCCCTCATGACAATGCATCCCCCCCCCCCTGCCAATTATGGATCTGATCTGTGTGTTTAATAATTGCCCTCTTCAGACGCATTCAATTGTGTCCAAATGGGAGTGGAATTGATTTTTTGTAGGATATTAGCCGATTACTTTGAGTGCCCCCCTAATTTGAATCGATTTGAATAATGGTTATTCATGTGATCTTTGCCTTTGCTACTGTGCTGCGCAACGACACGCCCTCAAGGTGCAGCACCGCCACTGTGATAAGTACACTGTATACACAAGTGTTGGCATGCGTGCGGGATTTGATATTACACGTTCTTTCATAACCTGAGAAAATGTAAAACGATTAATACATTAGAGGAGAGAAAGGAGATTGCAAGGGCACGGATTAATACAAAATCTCAAGACTCATCCTTTCAGCTGCAGATCAGAATGTTCATTTTAACAGATTTGAGAGCGCCCTTTTTGTTCCTCGGATGGGACTCTGTCAGGACGGGCCTTTGATTGCTGGTGCTCAAGCTGTAAATAGATATATGGTTTTCATTTGCCTGCTTACGTGTGTGGTTTTCACATGAATAAACCCACTTGATCAGAATGAAAATTTATGAAAAGATGTCCCGCCACAATTCGCTTTTGTTGAGCGTATATGCAAAGCGCAGACCTGGGTGCGCTCATCCGTAGCTGAGTGAACGCTGCCCGGCCATCATATGTGTCTCAAAGAGAACTGGGGGACGCAGACAGTGATTTACCCCCCCAACAGATAGACAATAGGCCTGTCTGACACTTAAAATATTAAAGAGTGGAATATGCACCGCTACGTTGATCTTCACTATCAATATTTAACATCCTCTTATGCATGTATGCTGAGTTGTCCAATTTCATTAAGGCCATTTGTCATCCTGGAGGGCACTGGTCTTGGGCCCTGAGGAGCCCAGGGACAAAGCAAGGGGGGCTTGTGTCACCAGCACCCACGCCGGGGGAAGCAATATGCCTCCCTTACTGTACATACACTGAACATGAGCAGCGAACAAACAAGCGAAGTCAGTAGTTTTGCTCAGTGACACGTGTTCATGTGTTAATTGCGTGAAAAGTCTTTTGAGTGGTTGACACATTATCGGCAGCGTTGGATGTGGATTTGACACGACGTCCAGAATGAAAAATATTTGCTTTGGGCCATTCGAAAATGTCTGTGTGCCTCCTCTCCATGCGAGTACATGTGTTTCTCAGATCTGTCAAAGCTTCGAGCAAATCAACATCTGGTTTTCATTTACTCAGAATCACGCTTTGAATGTCACTGTGTGGGTACATTGTTCCTTTTTTTGTCATTATAGAGCAAATGTACGAGTTCCTAAGAGAAAGGTGCGGGGAGGTATATAACCACAAATTGTGCATTCATCAGTTAGTGTCTGTTCTGTGGGCGTCGCTCTGAGCACGTTGACTAAGACAACGTGGTATACATGGAGCTCTATTTGCTCGCCGTATATTTGGCTCGTGTTTATCACATTTCCTCTAACAATACATCTCGATTCCTAAAGGCACAGAATCTCAAATGTGACATTTTAACAACCCTTATTCCTTTCACGCTGCACCATTTCCGTTTTGCACTTTAGTGTCATTTTCATTCCAAACCTGAATTACCAATTTGTCTTTGTGGCACGGGCAATTTACATGCATCCGTTTCAGGTTTTTTTTATATGCAAAATGCACTAAAGTGTAGCATTTTTCCCATCACAAGGATATTTTCCTGGGTCTAATTTCATGGTTTTGATGGTGAGTGAGTCTGTCTCGGAGGAACTGTACCTCTTGTTCTCATAGCTCCTGGGTGACGTCTTGATGACAAGTGTCTTTAATATGCATGGAGAATGGCAGGTCCCACATTTTGTCCCCACAGTTTTGCATGTTGAGGGGAAATTGCCCAGCGTTGAGGCTGCGGTTACTGTAGGAGACGAATGTCAGTTACCATTCAGAAAGAGACCCTGGCTTTTTATGATTATTGCCTCTGTGTACCACCATTAAAAACAGAGTGGGGGGAATTGTCCGTGCGGCATTTTTGGCTGGCTGCGTGGTGTGGCTAGGTTCCAGTAGGAAGGGTTGCACAGACATTTTCCTTCTTATGAAGGAGGTACATACAGTGAACCCATGCCAAAGCCTTGGGGCCTGTGTCCCACCATGCTGCAGCCGGGCTTAAATGGAATCTGAGGGCTTGTTCGCCTTCAGAAACACAAAACCATGTTTATCAGGTTTGTTGAGACAACAAAGGCTTTAAGCACTGCAGGACTGACAGATTTTCTACTGCGTTTCAGCACTATACAGTATGAAAGAAACATCTACAGATCGACTTTGCAGCCTGCAATGACTTGAGATTTGTTGATGTGGAAATAGAGCCGTTAATATCAGTGTAGGAGCAGGTGTCTCCTGCACCTGCACTCTCAAACCACTGAGGGTTTGAATCCAGTGCACAGCCTTTTCTCCCTTTGCGCTGAATTGTTAGTGCCATAAGTAAGTAAATGAATATGGATGTATGTGTGTATGCATGTGTATGTACAACATGCAATTTGTTGCGCTGAGTCTGACATAACGTGAACGTACATCTGTCTGTACCTGCTGATCTTTGATGCTCAGTCACAAAATGCTTCATGTTACTGATGCCGCTGTCTGGATTTTTGTATTTTTAATAATTGTTGCTAACATCGATGCTACAGCTATCACAGCTCAAGACAGACAAACATGACACAAAAAAGTCTCATCTAATCTTGCTCGTGTTTGTCATTAGACGCTTATTTACATTAGACACGAAGATTAAATTCTCCCCATAAACAACTAACAATAAGAGATCTGGGCAACATGGCAGCATGGAGTCACATAAAAGATCATTTACAACATTCACTGCGCTGTACAGGACAATAACACAGGCCCTGAGAGAGAGAACAAGCACACACACAGACGGAGTGTTTTAATGCAGTTAGCATGCAATCAATTTCAACACACTGGGACGAAAGAGCAAACTTGCAACCGCATGCGCTAATTTCCGAGTAGTTACTTTTAACAAAAAGTAACTCTGGGATGTCATCAGTGAACTCATGTGACAATCGAAGAAAATAAACATGATTTTGAAAGTGTTCTTCATCATTTCTAACCACATGAATTTCTACCTGAATACTGTGTCATTTAATCTGTATGCTGCCGTGATTGGTGCTAATACACTGCAAAAGCAATCATCTTATGTGTCATTTACTCTCACATCCGGCGCTGAAATCTTACTTTTTCTTTAAAGAAACTGATCGGTTTTGACAAAGTGAGCATGTTCTCGCAACCAGTCCTCACTTTTCCCCACACAGGGTTTGTTTAGAAGCAAAGATCTATGTCTTGAAACAGAGCTGAATAAGACACATCACTCAAACAGCATATAGAACATGACAGGTGATACCCAATTATTGAAAGTTGGAAAATTGTTCAAGCATCTGAAGCCATTGAGATATCGTTTACTCAAGAACGAATACTAAATGAAGTTGCTTGTTAGGATTATTTTGTGGTGGAGGTTACTTTAATGTTGGGTTGAATTCACGAAACAGTTGAGATCTTTTTTTTTCCCTCACTCTTCCTTTTTTTTCCACCTCTCGGCTCGCCACATGTCATTTCTCACCTGAACGACATCCTCTGCAGTCCATCCAAACGCGCTCACACACACACATCACATTAACACACACGCGGGCGCACACATTACGCTGTGCCGTCTCACATACACATTCACTTTCGTCCCCAACTTCTTGTCTTTCTCTCACATTTTTCTACATGCAAACATACGCACACACACACACACACAAACACACACACACACTTACACCTCTGGTGGCCATATCCGCCACACTTCTTACTGGCGCTAATCAATCTTACAATACATTCATCATCAGCACCCCACCGCAGGCTCCGTCCTGCTGAGTGAAATCTCATTTAGGCCTCTTTGGATGTTTCACTGCACTGGAAATACGCAATTACATCACGGACATGGGGGGACCAGGCCTGGCAGGGAGCAGCCACTGACAATTAGACACCAAACAGACCAGGTGTGAACTGTGCTGCAAACCACAGAAGCCTGTATTTAGGAACTAAGATGATCTATCTATCTATCTATCTATCTATAGGCACAGATATCTATATCTACAAATAAATAGAGATATTTATTTGTATTGCTTATTCACGGTGGTGGAGGAAGTATTCAGATCTTTACTTTTACCAAAGCCTACACTAGCAAATCTTATCGGCAGAATTTACTGACAGTAAAGTATCAAAAGTAAAGGCAGACTAATGGCCCCTGTGAGTGCTATACTATTATGTCTTATATTATTGTATCATCATAACGGTAAGCAGTATTTTAATGTTGCAGCAGGTGGAGGTGGAGCTCATTTTAACTACTTTATATATTGTTGGGTAGTTTATTGTGCAACAATGCATCATATTTTTTATGCTGAAGAAAGAAGCAACTATTTATAGCGGCAGTATAACAACTGTATTGGAGTAAGAAGCATTTCCAACAACAATCAGCATTTCCAAAACATTTCCCTCTGAAAAAGTGGAGGAGAAGTAGCATACTACAGAAATACTTAGTTACATTCCACAACTAGTTATTCATCAGTTATCTCATTTTCAATGAGATATAGCAGACAGAGCAGCTAAAACCAGAGTGAAAGCTTCATTTTACTCACCACATTTAGCTGCTGCTGATCCAAAACAGCTTAGATTTTACATGTTCCATTCTCATTTTCCCAAATCTCCTTGAATTCGTGTTTTGTTTAAAACATTTTATGATTTTGCACAACATTTGAATAATGTTTGATTTCAATTGCAAACAAGACATCCAGCGAAATGAACAACATGAAGACAAAGGAACAATCTTTGCTAAATTAGTAAACTACTGGTCTGGGATCTTTGGAGCACACTCTGCAATGCTTGATTAACACATGCAAGCAGAACATCACATTACTATTAATAGTTTTTTGTATCTTATTGAATTGACAGCTCTTCTCTGGCAGCTTACTTAAAGCAAAACAGCATTCTGCACTGGAAGAAGGAAGTCCCGACAGTTAAACAGTGACATAATGAGCAGATCAATATTCTGCACCTTGAAAGTGAAGTGTGTGTGTGTGTGTGTGGGTGTGTGTGGCATCAGGAGTATGGAGTGGAGATACAGGTAACAGATCACTAATGTGCTCCTTTTCCATATGCTGTAAAACAAATTTCTATTGTCACTCTAATTCCATGCTACTATATTCCCTTTTTCCCCAAAAACACACCTGAAGAAGGAATAATCTTAATAATTATAACAATAGAGGTGGTGCACAGTATGACAGTTAGCACAGGTGGTAGGCAGTGAAACAAAACACACAGGTTCATTCAATAATTATCACCTTTTCACTCACTCCGCTCAAGAAAGTATAATCGGTATAATGTTCATTTTCACTATGGTCGTGATAAAGCTTGACTCTAACGTGACAGCAGATGACAAGGTCTCCGACAATGAGAAGACCGGCGTCCTTCAGATATGTTTGTGTGCATGTGTGTGTCAGAGAGAGAGAGAGAGTGTGTATCTGAATGTGTGTGTGTGTGTGTGTGTATGTAAATGAGTGTGCATGGGATACACATGGAGAACTTTGACATATGATTGTGAATAAGCATGCAAAGCAGACATCTTTACAGTGCAGGTGTGTGTGTGTGTGTGTGTGTGTGTGTGTGCGTGTGTGTCCGTGTGCGTGTGCGTGTGCACGTGTGTGCGCAGGGTTCACAGGCCCAGGCTTTGACATTCACGCTACACCACCTACGCACTGGGGTCCCATCTCGGGGTCATTTACATATCTTTGAAAGACAGATTGAAAAGAAAGAGAAAGGAGGGAACGTGAGGGGTGCAGGGAGGGTGGAGAGAAAAGAGGGGGAAAAGAGATAGATGGAGAGAAAGAGAGTGATAGAGAGAGTGAGAAAGAGGGGAAAAAAAAGAGAGGAAGACCAGGCCTGAAGATTACATTCCCCCCATCTAGAAAATGAGGGGAAAAAGCAGGGTGTGTAGGGGCCTACTGGGAGGATCCTTATTCATATTTGTGTGTGAATTGTTTATCACGGTGACAGAAGCGTGCCAGGGCTGAGATAAAGGCAGCGCTCCATCACGGGGCTGTGACAGCGGGAGGACACGCCGCGCACTCACCGCAGCAGCCCCAGAAATATTATTAATAGATGCTGACTTGATTTGCCACGATTGCAGCGTCTTGGCACCGCTTGATTGTGGCCTGTGAAGTTCCGTCCAAAGGGGAAGCTATTTTTCATGAAGTGACAGAAGTCTTCGCGATTTCTATCCCCCCCACCCCCAACCCCCCTCACCACCTCCCTCCTTCCTCCACCCCCCCTTCCTTCCCTCCTGCCTTCTTCCCTTCAGTTGAGCAGTTGCATCTCTTTCCAAGGAGCTGATATGCAAGGCTGCTTATTATGAGAGCGGTGTCAGATTTAGAGAGAAAAAGCCAGGCAGGGAGCGGGAGAAATAGTCGCTCCTTTGATGGGATGGCCTGCGAGATGGCCTGTAGATGATATCCGGTGCATGTGTCTGTGTGTGCGTGTGTGTGTGTGTGTGTGTGAGGCAGCACACGCCTGTGCATGTGAGCGTGCCAAGCATGCATAAACTTCAGTAGTTTCAAGCAATATCACAGCTTTAAGAATATTGGAAAATTTGTTATCACATGTGCACATACATAAATTCATAAGTTCACACAAAGCTGGTAAACACAGGGGTTTTTTTTACATATACACACGTCAACAGCAGTGATGATGCACACATTAGACGCCCCTTCCTCACAGAGAGGCTCGGATGAAGGCAGAGTAATTTTAAAGCACAGAGCAGGAAGCTCGAAATCCTTTCCATATTGACAACATGTGATATTTCTCCTTGAACACGTTCACCCTCATTCGACACCATATCTTGCTCGCATTGTGGGAGGCTTGCTTTCACTTTTCCTCTCCATTTAAACCACACACTGGGTGTATACTTGTGCAGCCATGAGAGGGCATTGCAGTCCCAGATGTGCAAGGAAAGTGTGAATAAACTTGGGGGTTTTTTTTGTTTTTTTTTTTTGCTGTCAAAGTTCAGTCTATACACACATTGTCTTTGACAAATGGGTTTGCGACTCTGATTTGAATTTCAATCCGGGGCCACCAACAACTTTCACAGGCCTCCTTCCCACCTAAGTGCCAAACAGCATGCACAAGATCAGTGAGGATATCTGGCAGGGAAATAGAGACAGAAACCTTTGTATTGAACAATGTAATTCCAAACCGCAGACAAGCCTCGCTGAGGGGAGTTGAAAGCCGGTGACTTCACAACATCTGCAGACCGCCGTCGTAACGGCAGGGCCGCCTCACCCTCTCTAACCTCGTTTACTTGCAGACTTATCAAAACGACCATGAGATCAGAACGTGGCGGAATTTCTCAGGTCTCTCTCTGTCGCCGCACACACACACACCTGTGCCTGGCGACCGCAGGCTGCGTCCTAGTTGGCGTGGAGACGGGAAGGAGCTGCGGTCACACGCACCAACATACATTGCAGCGGAGTGCTCTGCTGGTGGGGCCCTAACCTCATACAGGATGTGCGCTTGTCTGTGTACAGCCCTTATCTCGGAGCGCTGCACTGCTACTGCAGCCCAGAGGCCACAGTGTGGGTGTGACACCTGCCGGGGAGAGAGACGGGGGGGGGGGGGGGGGGAGGGAGCAGGAGAGTTGACAGAACAAACTTAAGAGATGAAGAGAGTGCGATAACTCTTTCACCTTTTACTTTTAACAGGCTGCAATCGTGATATGACTAAGTAACAAGCCTCTTTCAGTCTCAGTCTTGCTCCGAAAAGGTGGCTCAGATGAAATTTGTTTTGGGTGACACGCTTAGCACCCTGAGTCCACAGCCGTTGACTGGTTGCCACCCATGTTGCCCTAAAGCGTGATTTATCCCAGCTGTTGCTTCAGGCAGAAACATTTCCCCTCACTATATTCCATACATGCATTACTTTGAAAACTGCAGGAGATCTATTCAGTCTCCCGACAAATAGTCATTGTTCAGTATTGGCTGACAAATTAATTCCAATAACATCCAAATACAGCGGCGGCGGCTGCGGCGGCAGCGGGTCATCTTTATTCAGCATTATGCTTTCTGCACTGAACATTGTTTATTCAATCTGCACCCGTGCCGGCCGCCGTCTACTTTGGAGTGTTCTGTTTTTCGAGCAATCTATTTCTGATATTGCTCTATTTTCCTGAGACAGAGTGATATTTTCACACTGGCCTGGTAATATTACACAGCCCTTAATGGAATCACGGTGCCGCCACCCCTACCCCCCGTGATTTGAATAAACGCATTCAATTAAATCAAACCTGGAATACTGTAGCTTTTAATTGAAAGGGAATTATCCTCTATATGATTTCAGAAATGATCTCTGGGGAGGTAGTGGTGCTTTTCAACAACTCACCAATTAGACACTTGTCTCTTAAATGGAAACTACCTCCAAAGGAAATGCCCCGCATTAGGGCTTAATGATTTGGGCACTTACCAATTACGGTAGCAATGAATTTCTTTTCTCGTTAAAGCAAGACATCATTTTATGGATTCATAAAAGCTGCAGTTCTGTATATTGTTGAAGCGATGGAGGAGGGCTGGTGAAAAAGCGGTGCGGTTGCACCATATATTCTGTCACATGTTACTTATTTAACATGACATTATTATCCTGAAGAAGAGAGAAGAAGGAGTTAAAGTTTGAGCGATACCAAAAACCACATTTTAACAGTTTAAATGATCATGGGAGACTTGCAGGAGTAGAATTGATTAAAAACTGAATGAGGTTTGGTGCTTAAATCAACATTTGAAAAAACAGATTCCGCTAATATAACTGTACGATTTCATTTGTTCACTGACGAATCTGTAGGCCAGTGAGCTTTTATTCCACATTAAAATGTTATCCATTTAGTGCAGTCATAATATTGACAAAAGAGGGCAGCAGGCTGCTTCTGACCAGCCAGACCCTCTCTGTTTCAGAGACTTGGCCAGAGAGAATCTGGGCCTGGTTTTGCTCACTGAAGAGGGCCTGCCTGTCTGCTCGCCTGCCTCCTTGGCTGCCTGTCTGTGTGAGTGACTGCGAGATTGGTTTATTTTAGTTCATCATCTCCCTCATCAATCTTTTACATGGGACTGGGTCAGCAAAGATGACAAAAGTGAATCGCTTATGTGGTCTAAAGTTTCTGGCAGCGACTCGGTGTGAGTAAACACAAAAGACTTGCTCTTCCCTTTCTTCTTCAACACCACCCCCACCCACCCTCTCCCCCTGTCACCCGCTCCCACTTTCTCTCTCTCCAACCTCACTCCCCATCACGCCCCCACCACCGCCACTCACCCGTTTCCAGAGATATATGAAGGCAATGTGTGGATCTGGTTGGCCTTGTGAACTAGGTGCCAGACCACATCTAAGAAGCTGTGCTGAGGGAGCAGATTGCATGGTGACGTCTTTCTCTCCTCTCCCCGTTCTTCCTCCTTCTCTTCGCGCACTCTTCTTCTCTTTCTTTTCTCTTCTCATGAGGTGTTGGACGTGACCGTTGACTGACACATCTCTCCTCGCTGCCGTGCATCGAGCTCGTTCCTCCTGCAACCTCATCCTGCACCCACATGTCCAGTCCAGATTAACTCCCATTCATGCATTCTGCTGACTGGCTACCGTACCGCAGCCTGTGTGGGTGGGGCAGATTAGGGGCTGCAGAGTGACGATGGCCCTCCGACAGTTCTAATCAGGGATGAGATGCAGAAAGGATGAAAAAAGCAAATGGATAGATGAGCATGGAAAAAGAGGAGTCTCCACTTGGCCTTTTGAATTCAAACACATGTCAGATGTTGTAAAGACTCGTCAAAGTGGAAAGAAAAAAACAGGGACAGGGGGAGTGAAACGCTGCGAGACACTGGTTAGCGAGTGTTATTACTGTAGCCTGATATGAAAATGGAAACCATGTTAAGAACCTCTCCAGCACAACATCTAATAGACCCAATTCCTCTGCCTCCATGTACTTATCATGGAAAGCTTTGATGAGATGGGCAACTTTCCTTGAGCTTTTCTGACCAGTAACTTTTAAACTCTAATAGAATTGTCAAGGTTTACTTTTATTCCTTTTTTAAAGTTTATTTTTATTTTTGACATTTTGCCTTTATTTGACAGTGAGGAAAAAGACGGGAAACACGGGGGAGAGAAAGGCGCATGGCATGCAACAAGGCTCCCAGTCTCCAGAAACCCAAACAGTTATGTGGTATGTGCCTGAAGCAGGCCTTAATTTACAACAAACTTTTTAAAGACGGTAGATTTTATATGAATAATTGCATTTATATCAGTGTGAAAACGGACACACAGACATCTATCTTGTCCAGGTGTGGAGTCTTGCAACACTGTCATCTGCCTTCATTTAAATTTCTTCTTTATTCCGCTAAAATAAAAAGCAGGGCAATGATTATTTTCTCGATGAATCAATTTATCGATTTGGTCCATAAATTTAAATATGAAAATAGTGAAAAAAGCCCAAGTTGATATATTCAAATGTTTTTTCCAAGCAATGATCCAGAGCCCAAAGGTTTTCAGTTTAATGTCATAGACAGATATGAGCAATAGCAACAATTCACATTTTGCCTCTACCAAGCTCAAAATTAAGAAATTTGAACTATTAAAAAAAAAAAAAAGAAGACTTCAGGAGTTAAGAATGTTAAAATATATCTAATGTTTGATAATGTTGTAATATAAAAACACTGGAGGGCAGATTGCACATAACATATTCTGTATCCTCATACAAATTATCAGCCCCTGTATACATATATACATATACTGAACATGAGGTATTATGCAAGTGTACATACATGACACACCGCTGTATGTTCAGTATAATGTATACAGGGGCTGATAATTTGTATAAGGACACAGAATATGTCCTTATACAAATTATCAGCCCCTGTATACACTATACTGAACATGAGGTATTTTTACGCAAGTGTACATACATGACTTACCGTTGTCTGTTCAGCAGTCATTAACTGCCTGGAAAGAGCTCTTCTTTGCTCCTCCAGTCCTTAAAGCCTCCCCCCTGAAAAATGTCCTGACTCCTTAAAAATACCTCTTTTTGTCGCTCCAACAGTGGTCTGCTGCTTGGCGGCGGTCACGCCACCGCCATCTCCTCCACCTCTTGATGAGAAACTCATATATAAGTACTGGCAATCACTTGACACTTTGACACTTATTGTAGAGACGTTAATATGATCCGTATGAACAAAGTTGTTAAGTACGAAACGTACGAAAGTTTAGCGCACACATAGTTTGCAGGAATGTACAATGCCAGCATTTTATTTTGCCAACTGGGCTGCAAGTCCCAAGGTGAAAAACTGCAAACTATGTGGCTACAGTATTGTAGACGCCTGCTTCTTCACCATTCTGTTAACTTTTGAGCATTTACCTTCCATTTCCCAGGTTCATCGTGGTTCCCGTCCTTGCGGCAGCAAATGTAATAATTTCCATAAAAGCCAGGATTTGACATATGAACTTAGGAACACTTTTAAACTGTCCCAGCGCATTATGTCTCATCGTGTTTCAGCCGGACTTTCCCTACATGACATTACAGAAAAGACGCCGGAGGAATGCAGTGCTCCTCGTGATTTAAAGGTTAAGAACAAACACCAAACAAAACTTGGGGGAAACAACTGGAAAGAAAAACTCTGACTTAGCCAAACTGTGAAAACACAACTATCCAGGAACATGTGACTCACCAAACAAACTGTTTAGCCACAGACGTGATCCGCTCCTTTCCAATATGGCCTCCGCCGCCCTTTCACTCACTTAACTCGCACACATATAGCGCGCACAGAGCGCGGGTGCAGGGTCGGCCGGAGCACATGAGAGAGACGCTTTGAAAAATAAGCCCTCATTTGGGCAGAGTGGATTCAGATGGCTTGGCTGCAGCTCAAAGGCGAGCAGCTCTCTGGGTCAGCTTATTATTTCAATGGATGCAAGGCGCTGATGTTCTCAAGTGTGGTGCACTTCAATCAAGCGACCCGGCAGCTCAGCACATGGGTCAAGGCTACGGTCTCATCTATCGGCCCTAAAGACGGCTGAGGCTCGTCCTGCAGCGGTTTGGACCGGGCCCTCAGCCTCTGCGCTGTTATCCCAAGCTCTCCTGTATGAGACGAACTGGGCCCTCCCACAAAAAAAAAAAAAAAATGCAGTAAATTGAATTTGGCTGTGGCAAGGGAATCCCAGACCTGACCAGGGAGAAAAAAAAAGAAGAAAGAAAAATTACTCAAAGATGCCAAGTTTTGCAGGAGCGAGGGAGAGAAAAGACAGATGTTTAATTTCCTTCAGTGTGCGAGCGGCAGGGCTGAGAGGTGTGGATTTGTGGAGGGGTAGGGGGGTGGGGGGGGGCTTCTTATGTTTGCATTCTGTCAAAGTGTTTGTGTTTGTGCTGAAAAATATTTTTGACTCTTATTTTTCTCAAACAGAGGAGAGCGTAATTAACATAAGCAGACTCTCCAAACAAAAACAAACAATTAAACTCATGAGTCACAAAAAAGTATGGAAGTAATCTTTGTTGTTTCGTCTTTATCTCACTTTCTGGACGGTCTCAAGTGATTCCTTGTTCATGCATTTACTTGTATAAACATACTTTTGTTTGTTCGGCTGAGGACGGACTATTACTATAAAGGACTGCTTTTGCACTTTCGACGTTGCGGCGGAGGCTTTCGTAAACACTGGCCGTAATTAAATCCCACCAATTGACCACAGAGAACGAGGGACACCTCGCACACACGTACAAATATGCATGTGCAGCCACACACACACACACAATTTGAGAAGTGCAAAAAAAGCAAACAACTAAAGCTAATAAACACTTAACACAACAGAGTGAAACACAATCACAGCTGAATGAGAGCCATCATGTGCGCTTGACCGAGCCTGAGCCTCTCTGACTGGTCAAAGGCAGCCTTGCGAGAAGGTTAACTGGACTATATTTGTTGTTATTCCACCGTGGGCATCTGTTCCATTGCTTACATTAGCAGTTATCGACTGCGCCAATATTAGTCATGGCCCCGGTGTTGTGTAATTCAGGCTTACCAAAGCGTACCATCCACCACTATGGTCTGTTTCCCCCTCTAGCCATGCCCTGATAGGGTAATGTGGGGTGTAATGATGGCCAATTAGTGGGGATCACAAAGCAGGACATGCAAACAGAACCCAACGGACCAGACCCCGCGGAGCTGCGCCCTGCCGTGGCTGCCGGCAACTTTGTCTTTCCCGGCGCTGATCTCTTATCAGTGTTACTTTCTCTCTCCAGAATGAGCATGGATTCCATCTGAGGCACGCTGATCTAAAATCAGCGTCCTTGAGAAGCATCACCGCGCTAACAGTACAGCGGGGTCCTCAACTGTGCTGGGCAGCGTCAAATAGTCAGACCACCCACTTTCCAGCCGCACTGTGAGTCCATTGTGCAGCCGCGCAGGCAGCGCCCTGATTCATAACAGAGCCGACGGTCTATGTCTGAATGAGTGCAGTATGTGGCGAGCGGAGATAACCTCCAGCACTTTATATCAGTAATTGGCCTTGATGAATTGAACAGCCTTAGAGATTTGCTTGGCGCAAATTGAATAACGGTTGTTTTCCTGCTGTAGATGTGTTAGATAATGAAACTACAACACAATGACCCGAGCACACGCAGGACGTGTTTGGGGTACCTGCGCATCTCGCCCTTCTCACGTGAGCGTCACAGCACGAAGATAATTCAGCCCTTGTGATTTGGTGTCATTGGCTTCACTTTGTCATTGTTAGGGGTCCCACAGACCTTACTGCAGTGTGTCTCTAAAAATATTCATGATAATTGCAAAAACCCCTCTTGTTTCTATAGATTTTTCCAAAGCACAGAAAAGTGGTAACCCTTGCCTTTGCTACAACCTGAGCTTGCACATTCAATGAAGGAGAAAAAGTAAAGCACTGTTATTACATTAAAAAGCAAAATATTTCATGTTTTACAGATTTTATTGGCTTTGCATGAACAATTATTTTTGTTTGCCAAAAATATTAACTTAAAGATAACAGCAACAGAGTGTGTCCCACACAGAAGACATGCCTGCAGCGGACTCCTGAATCATGTTGTCGGTTTAAAATTATAAGTAATTCTCATGAAATGAATGGCAGCCATGCAGTATTGATTTGATAAAACATTATTGAGTATTGTTCATGAAGAACATTAGGGCTCAGAGTAAAACTGTGCCTTAAAAGCCAGAGTCTTATAGGATTTATTCTAACGATCTCCTCATGACAAATCAGTCTGTGTATGCAAATATGACCAACTCTCTCCAAAAACTATAAACCACACATACCAGAATGTTAATTTGTGATTGTGTTTATGACAGAAATGATCTGGAGCCACTAGAGCGGCAATGAATATATGACTGACAAAAATATATTTGATCACTCATAAATACGTTTTAAATCTGTGTTGTGTTAACAGTTTTTCAGCAGAAATACCCACAACACAAGGAAATCACCCTGAGAACTGTCTACCCAGTGTCGACACTTCATCTACACAGAGTACGCAAGCGGCGTCAGAAGAGCCTCTTGCCTTATTTGTAGCTGTGGGATTAACTCATTCATGTGCACGGTTCATATTGTGGACCGATCGGCGCTAATGAAGAACGCATGAATTTTGTTTCAGGCTGGATTCTCGCTGTTGATACTCAAAAGTCTGAATCGTATTTGTTGCAGCAGAAGATGGAAGAGATACAGAAATGCCTCAGATGTTTTACAGCCAGTTTTACCAGCAGTAAAATTGCCTCGCTTCATATACAGTAGTACCATTCAATGTCTGCCGGGTTACATGTGGGCATCTTGATACAGTGCGGAAAAAATATAAAGTAGAACCACAGACAGCGCGCGGGGTGTTACTCATTACACAAGACAACATTTGGATAACATGTGAGTTCACCTCTAAATGGATGAGTAACACTGGACTCGAGGAGTATACAGAACAACTGTGAAGCCTGCAGAGCAGGTTGCACTGCATGACAAATGCATATTTAAGCTTTTCCAGCCTGTGTTTTAACACTGATAATCTGCAATTTGGTTGGACCTCTGAGTTCCTGGGTGTTTCACAGTGGATGCCAATTGAAAAACCTCTTATTACTTATTATGTTAATTACGTCAGTGCTCTGAAATCGCACCAATATCTTGAATTTCTTGAACGTTACTGGAGGACAACACTTTGGGTGTGTCTATTGTGTTTAAAATTTTATGCTTCATTTCACAGCAGTGGTTGCAATAGAGGCGTGATCTGTTATGGTCACATCCGTGCATGGCCAGATTAACTTCCTAGGGGCCCTGGGACAAAACTTAGCTGCCGGGGCCCCTATTTATTTCACACACACACACACACACACACACACACACAACTGAGATTACGGAAGTCTTGACACATGGTCCCTCTTCAAGACCTTTTCTCGTCTGGGACCCAAGAAGTCTTGAGACTTGTGGTCAGATTGCTTTACTTTTAGATTTATCAGTTGACCATCTCCTAAACCTCTCCCTCAAGCATCGATTGTCCAATCACAAGAGTGTTCGCCTGGTCTAACGTAAGCGGAAACACTTAGCATATCTGGCTAACAAGCTAACAGTGTTTACTTAGCATTAGCACTCAGGACGCTGCTGGTTCCAAGGCTGAGAAGCTGGAAGTACCTGAATGCTGCCATATCAGACTGTAGCTTGACGTTAACAGCTCTGTCCTTTATGTTGAATTTGGGGAACTTTAGCAAACTCAACCAAACTTGCTATCCAAGGTAGCCGAAAGCATCGCAGAGTCCTCCTGCTGAAACCCTTAGCCTCCGTACATTAACTAACAATTAACAAAAATAAAGTGCAAATCAAACCACTTTAGCTAAACATGTAGCTTAGCATAATGTCACGTAGCCTATGTTGCAATCAAGTGCTTATTTAGCCTTTTGCAGCATTCTCATTTTAAAACGAATCAGATCGAGACATTTCTCAGCTGGAGCCAGTGTTTTCAACTTCTGGAGCTAATGTTAGCTTCATTAGCTGGCTCGAAATATGATTATAATAGATAGGTAACTGCAATAAATCTGCACCAGTTATCGCTGTAAACTGGATGATTTGCTGTCTGAGAATGGAAAGCTTGACAGGTAAATTACATCTATAATGAGAACAGCTAAAGCGCTAACTAGAAGATCGTTGCCAAAGTCGAATATGTTTGACACCGTAGCTTCTGAGAGAAAGACACAGACTTCCCCTTCGCTGCAAGATATTGCCCTCCAGTTTACACTTGAATGTGCACAGCAGCAGAAAAATCTGACTTCCCGTTTTTTCGTAGCTTATTTTATCAGGACTTCATCAATAAATGCACGTGCACACATAAATTATGCTCAGCTGTGCGCGTGCACGTGGGGCCGAGCGCACACAGCTGATACCCACGCACACTGGTTCGCTTTTTGTTTGCCTTTGGGATGCCTTCGCCGGGTCACGCAGTGAAACAGGCGATTGACACCCTCTGGTTTCAACTTCTGCGACCCTTCCAGCAGCCTGCGAAGTAGGCACAGAGCAGCAGAGTGAGGCCCTTGGAAATATCTGCGGTCAACTGCATGGGGAGGAGGGAGCGAAGGAAAGAAACTTGCTTTTAATAAACAAGATAATGGGTGCCATACGCCCCTTCTCACACCACCGCCGCTGCCTGCAATCTCCCCCTCTCTCCCTTTCTCTCCCTGTGCCTCACCCAGCCTATCTCACTTTTTCTGAAAAAATTACATTCATTGTTTAAGAATGGGGTGAAGACAGAGAGTGTGAGAGGGAGAAAGCAAGGTTGAGGCGGAGGAAGAGGGGGAGGCCTGATCTTCAAACCAACAATTAACTGGCGTCAGGATGTTTATGGGCAGAGTTAGTTTAAGCGACCCGTCCTCTGTCAGTTCAGCTGTGGCCTTAAACGCTCATTCTCTTTAATACTGAAATTACGCAGGGAGAGAAAAAAGAGTGTTTATAATTTATTTTTTAGCACAGAAGTCTTTTACATTGGAACAAAGTCTTTTCACAGCCGAATCAAAGCGCAGTTTTTACTCTGTAATTGAATTGTTGAAGTTTTTCAGCAGTTTTTCAGTGACAAAGTCATTCAGTGTGAGAAGTCAACAGGTCCTTGAACACATATTTTCCTCAGAGCACTCGGTTATATGCGCACCAGAATAGGCACGAATGCCTGACAATGCCTTCCTATCTGCCTCAGTCTGGTTCCAAGAAGTTTGACACCAGTCTGTAAGCGTTCCAAGAATTACAGAGAGGTGAGGAGGATGGGCTGAAGGGCTGACATGCTGCACACAAAAAAACAATCCCAGCAATGAGATTTTAACTGGAAAAAGACAGAGCATGCACAGACACACGAGCAGGGGAGGTTGCAACACTGAGCGCATGTGTTTGTCTGTCGTTCGGGGCCCACCTCCGTGCTGGTTGGCCAGAGAGATGGCAGAGCCCTGGTAAGCCTTACACAGCCAGTTTAATATGCAAGAGACCCAACAGCTGTTTTACAAGGGCTGGCACTTACTCTGTCTGTGTGTGTCTGTGTGTGTGTGTAAGCTAAGATATGCCAAAGATAATGTGGATCGAATGAGCCGCAACCAATCCTTCTCTAGCATTGCCCTGATACAAATTAGTGAAGGATTTCACAATGTTCGTAGCAAAGGGTGTGGGAAAGCGATGCGAGCGTGTCTCGCAGAGGGCTTGTTTCTCTCTGACACACAGTAGGACACTGATCATTTATTTCAGATATGTTTAGAACGGCACAATTTTTGGATGTCTTGGAATATCTGAGGGGCAGACTAAGATAAGGTAAAATCATTTTCCAGCAGGAGTGCTTGATTTAGTTCACCTCATGTCTCCTTTATTCATTTCTTCCTGTTTTCCTTTCCCAATTAACAAATTAGACTACAGGTTTTAAGAGCATCATTCAAACAAATGCGCGCTGTCGTGTCCTCACCTCGCGGTCTCAGCTGTCAAACTAACAAATTGCCTCGTATCTGTTTGACAAATCAGCTAAAACACAGCTGCTCAGAACTTCCCTAACAACTATTTTTATGTGAACTGCTGGAGATCTTTGTCTTTTAAAGAGCTGCAGTCCTGAGGAAATTACAAGAACGACAGAGCCGTCACTGAGCAACCTTGTGTTTCTAGTCAAAAAAAAAATGTGCGGTGAGGAGCGTGGCTGCATTTTCTTCATGTTCGCTGTCTCTTATCCCAGCTCCACCCTACCAGGCTGCACAAACCCTAATAATGCCCAGACTTTTCTAGTTATGAGACGTCCATCTACCTTTTTCAGGCTTTCTAATACAAATTTGAAGTGCTGTCTGGTGGAGTGAAGAACACAGAGGATCAGTGTTTTGGATCCTTTCAGTGTCAGAGCCCATGATTCTGTATGAACGCGTAATTTACATCCAAGGCAACAAAGTGGTTTTCACCACAGAGTCATAGCTGTAAAACCGCTGCTAACTGGTTGATGTGGATCCCAGGGTCTTGTGAAATGTAATGTCCCACGAGATCCCGTCCTGGCCATCGCCCTGCTGCATTGGAACTCTTCTTTTTTTTTTCATTAGCGCGTCCTTTGTGTTTTTTTTTTCTTTGTTTTTGCTCCCACCTCTTCATTTTCATTGTCTTTCTATCTTTCTTCCCATTTTCGCTCTCGTCTGCTGCTGCTGTTAAGCCCTCCGAGACCGCCGCTGTGGTGTTGCGGCGAGTATTTTTGGCTCGACGCTGCTTACATGCAAAATGCAAATTGCGGTGAAATCCGTCGCTCCGCGATCTAATTTGCTGCTAAAACCGCATTTTATAGTGATATCTTTTCTGTCACCCTTGCTCATTTCAGATAGATTTTCAGTGACACATTAGTTATAGTGCCTCATATATCTGGCAGGAGAGCATCTGTTTTATTCAATTATATCACTTGACTTGAAATTGACATTTGGTAATGGATACAGTGCTGATATTAAAATGTACTCACCCTACCATATCTGCTTTTCAGCCTTTTTATGTGACTTTTCTACTCAATTACATATAATCATTGGATGAGCACATGTCTGCCCAGGTATATCGCCTTCCATTTCAACATAGATGTATTGTTTTCAGCCAGCGTGGGGGCAGGGGATTCCCCCCGTATTTATGCAGTATTAGTGCAGCCCCTTGGCCAGACACTTGGCCAGCCCTCTCCCGTCTGGCACGGCATAAAGCGGGGCTTGCCAGGACACGCTGGAGAGCCAGGCTGTAGCTGCTCCGCTCGCAGGAATGTGTCAGTCATCCTAGCCAGTCCATCGCTGCTGATAATTCAAAATGACAATATAATGAAAGTGGCGAGGTAGAGAGCAGTGGTACTGTGATGTGCTACTCTCACCCACTCTGTCTATCAGTCGAGTGGGCTCGGGGAGGAGGGAGGGCGGACGGTGCCAAGTAAAACGCACATAAAAGAAGGTTTGTGAATGGGGATAAGTGTGAGCAGCCATGCCAAATTGTTTGTGGATCTCAATGGTTTTGGACTTTCAGAATATTTGGCCTCGGTTTGTTCAGACTATCATGAGCTCCAGACAGAAAAAGGGAGAAGCTGGTTCTTCTTGGCCCATTATTACAAGATGTTTTGTCTCCATTTTTCCAAGATGGTCGCCCAGAAAATGACATCACACATACAAGTATCAGAGGAGGCAAAACCGGGGGATTTGGCTCCGTCTGGGGATGCAGAAAAGTTTCGGCTTTTTCCTGATTAATACATTTTCATTACATGAAATATTAATCAAGATGGATTGTTTAAGACAGGGGTGGGGGATTTGCATACCTAAGCCACTTTCAGCTCGCCCATTATTTCATCTCCGAAATTCCACCTTGTGGCTTCTGTCAACCAGAGAATACCTCTGATGAAGGTGTCCTAGACTCTCTCATTCTGGCTCCGTTGCCAGACAGATGTTGGCATTTGAGTCGGAAACCTTAAGGGACTGGCATGTTCCTCTGGGGTGAAGGGGAGAGCAAATTATATTGACAAACATGCATGAGATTCATCCTCCATCAGACAACCTTTTCAGCAGAGGAAACTTGGAGTGAGTCAGACAGGACATGAATATTCTTTTTTTTATTAATGCCTCACTCCAGTGACACTTTTCTCATTTGACTGACAGATAACTTGTAAAATATAAAAACATTTTTTTCTCTGAGCGCGAAATTTAGGCGTTTTTGTTTTTATGTTGGTTTTTTTGCCTTTTTACTTAGCCAGGTGAGAGAGGAACAGTTGCAGCCCTTTGGCCCAGCATCCCATTTCAGCATCCCAGTGAGGGTGTTGAGTCTAATCTGTGGATAAGTGTGCTGATACTCCCTGCCTTCCCTGATGCCTCCCAGGGGAAGTCCTGGCTTGGCCGTCAGCTCAGGATTAATTAGAACCTCCCGTGTCCCTGCAGACATATTAGAGAGCTCAGCGCCGGTCAAACGCCAACCGCATTAGCAACCCGTTAGCGCAACAGAGGCTAATACCTTGCACTTGAACACATCACCAGGTAGCATAATTAATAACTACCTCTCTACCTGCTCAAACATCACCAGTTATTATTTACCACATGGGACCTAAAGGCATTTTATTCCTGCTAGCAGAAGAAAAGGCTGTTTTTTTCCTGTATAATGATGGTCAAGAAGTTAGTGGATGTGTGCGGTTTGAAGATGTGACTTACTTCCTGTTGGTGTACCTCTCTGCAGCCTTTACCAGGATTCATACTGTACTGAGGAACATTCTTCCTTGAACTCAACTGAATATGTTCTACACTGAATGCAAATGTGTATCAGTTAACTGACGAACCATTTGACCAACGCTGCAAAAAGAAAAAGAGCAGAATGTGTCGAAGGATTTGTACTTGAGGCATGATATCATGAGATGATTCTTGCCACGTTCACATTTGCTATATAACGTGGTTGTATAAAAAAGCATTGTCGGAAACTGCAATGAATAATCAATTGCTGTTTCCTTTGAGGAAGACTAAAATAGAAGAGGTGCTTTCTAAAGACAAAAGCAAAATCTAAAAAACTGCAGCTCGGCAATTTTGCCATTTTTATAATAATCCAACAGAGATTAAATACTTATGATGTATATAGCTTCTGCACGTTTTGCTATGCACACTGATTTCCACTCCATCTTTACCCTTACTATTAACAATATTGCCCGTGTCCCCTTTTCTGCAGTCTAAAGATTCAAACTGCCTCCAGCTCGGGTTGGCCCACCTGTCTCTTGAATAAACATGGGCTGAGGAGGATCAAGGCCGGCTGGATTGTCTGGGGTTTGGCGAAATGTCACCACAGAGGAGAGCTGAGGTAGATGCAGGCTTGATCTGCTTGATCACTCAGTCATACCGCGTCCACTGAAGGTTAGGTTTGAGGCAGATTTAGGTAGAGTAGCTGTACGCACACAAAGTGCACACACCTATAGACACATACACACTCGCAGTCTCATTGGATCACAGCATATCCCTGCTGTCCAACTAGGAGACAAGAGGAGGAGCCCCATATATCCCAGGTTAGAGGACCTGACCAGCACCTTTGAAGGAGTCTCTGAGTATACATACAGGCATGGAGAGGGGATATAAGGAATCCCTGCAATATTAATGTCCAAAATGTCATAGAAAAGCCATGGTATCGTTCAGGCCTGGTTAGGGTTGTGGAGTGACATCTAGAGCCGGAGAGAGACTTGCCTTGTATAATGAATGAACTTGGAGGTCCTGCCTTCAATCCCTCTGGACTTGGGTTTGTCTCCGAGTGAGCATCGCCTGGACTGTCAAGAGACTTTCTGTCTAGACATACAGGGAAAACAAACTGCGCTGCAGTGGGTCCAGTTCAAACAACAAGGCTATCATCTAGAAACTTACCCAAGTAGATTTGTTGTCGAGGCTGAAGTGATTATATTCCTGATTACTCCCAGCAGAGGAATACATGTTTATCCACCTCAAATAAAACACCAATTTGCCTTCCATTTTCTGATCACCTCCCCTATAAACGAAGCTTTGCTCAAATTCAAACAAGGGGAGCGAGTACAATAATGAGCACAAGCGTCAACGTCGCTACATCTCTTTTGAGAGTGTGTAAGCTTCTTATATCAAAATGGTTTGTTTGTCCCCCAGTCACAAATCATTAAGTATTTTGCTCCACTTTTTTAGCTCAGTGGGTTATATGAAAATGAGCGACAAGCCTCCATCCCTCCTGTGTGCGGATTATGAGCCTGTGTTTGTGAGGGTCTGACTCTAATGGGCTAGTAATTACAGTTTGTTTATGAGTTTATCGATGCATACCACCACCATGCCTGCATGGGTTATGGGCAATGGCAGATAAGGATCACACATTTATATTCATTCCCCCCCTCTGAAGACCGAGTTAACTCACATTGTGAACTCCCACTGTGATCATATTACAAGGCCCAATACTTTTGATCTAGGCTGGTATGGGTCCAGGGCATGAATCTAACTTGACTTTGCAACCTTGAGATACACAAGCTATACCATTTCTCACTTTGATGTGGAGCCAAGAGCTATGAAAAAAAAAACTATACACAGAAATAGCTCATTATAGAAAAAGCCTGGATTGTCCAATTTACACCTCTATCATGTCTCCGCTGCAATACTATTGTTCACTTAGCAAGGTCAGGACCTACACGAACTGTGAATTACTAACATTTACTGAAGTCCTTCCTCCCCTGTTTACATCGTTCAGCGTTCGGCCAAGTTTCCTAGCGGGGCCGGATGGTAGGTCGTGGCCCGCGCTGTCTCCAGGCTCACAGGGTATTTTCCACGGTGTGTTGTCAGCAAGGCAACAACAGCAGGCGGCCTCAGATCCTTCCCTCTTTCCTGGGCTCCTGACCACCCGCGCGGCATATGCTCTGGGAACTCTTGACGCAGACCTGCTCGCCTCCATTTGTGTTTGTTCGGTCAAATTTAATCAAGATGGCATCTGTTGGTATTTAATGTGAGTAATTGTCCTGTACAGTACGCCTGTGTGTATGTGTGTGCGTAGTGAAAGACGAAGTTAGTATACACCGAGGGAAAGCATTTAGGGAAATGTCATTTCTGTCTATATGCTCACATACATACTGGATACTTGAATTCTCACATTTACTGTCGATGCATAATTTTGCCCCATATGCTGTCACCACCTTTAATAGCACCCTGGACTGTTTCTTTTTTCTGCAACTATTGTGAAATGTCGTGTTGTTATGAGTGAATTCCCTCTGTGATGGCGTGTTGGTCTGTGTCAAATCATGTGCCAGAGTAATAACTGTCTTGTATGAATGTACCTGCAACTGGCTGGCTGTGGAAACGAATTTCCTCCTCGACAACAAATAGAGCTCTAATCTAATCTACCCTGCATCTTTCCAGAGTGTGTGAAGACACATGGACATAGAGTATATGTGTGTGGTCGTACACATATATCTGTAAGTGTGAGAGCAAAGACAGAGTGCAAGTGGGTGCATGACTTACAGTGTTTGTGTGTGTGTGTATACAGTATGTGTGTTTGCATTAAGGTTAGCCTAAGAGCCCATTGTTGACTTCAAAAGGATTCCTCTGAGGTTTTAATTATGCTACTGCTTAACTTGGCACCAGAGAAAGAGAGTGATCCTGGCTGAAGCCTATAAATCTCTCAGTGCAGACACATCCACGCCCTCCAAAGCCCTCGACTCCTCTGGACCTCCCAGACACATTAAGGAAGAGCGCTCAGGTTGGCCCCAACCACAGCAACTCTGCTCACAAACACAAACACATACACACATGGACACAAGCAAAGCGCGGCGCACACATGGGCAAACAGATGCTTGAGCTGACACAGTCAGACGTGCCCTCGCACACATTCATGTGTGCAAACATGCACTCATTTATGTCTGCATGCATGCATGTACGCAGTACACATGTACACTGGTGGCGAGCTTAGCTCACAAGCTGACTCACACGCTTTGTGTTCCTTGGAGGAATAATTTTGGAAAGTACAATGATTTTCTTTGTTGCTGAAAGTTAAACGAGAAGATTGATACCTGCTTGGCAACATCATGGCGGCAGCAGGACTCCAGCAAGTTTCTGCACAGTGCCAAGAAATAATGCAGCACACACACACCTCCATACATCTCAACGATTTGTTATTTTGGTTGAACTGAACAGCAAATAACATGTTAATAAATCAGCTTTAGGGGTGCTGGTAGCTAACTGCTTCCCCCGTTTCCAGTCTTTATGCTAAGCTAACTCGCTGCTG